>NW_026606875.1:740000-742500 GCF_029890125.1 Rhinichthys klamathensis goyatoka
CACACTGCCCTCACACTGCTCTCACACTGCTCTCACACTGCCCTCACACTGCCCTCACACTGCCCTCACACTGCCCTCACACTGCCCTCACACTGCCCTCACACTGCTCTCACACTGCCCTCACACTGCCCTCACACTGCCCTCACACTGCCCTCACACTGCTCTCACACTGCCCTCACACTGCTCTCACACTGCCCTCACACTGCTCTCACACTGCCCTCACACTGCCCTCACACTGCCCTCACACTGCTCTCACACTGCCCTCACACTGCCCTCACACTGCCCTCACACTGCCCTCACACTGCTCTCACACTGCCCTCACACTGCCCTCACACTGCTCTCACACTGCTCTCACACTGCCCTCACACTGCTCTCACACTGCCCTCACACTGCCCTCACACTGCCCTCACACTGCCCTCACACTGTTCTCACACTGCTCTCACACTGCCCTCACACTGTTCTCACACTGCCCTCACACTGCCCTCACACTGCCCTCACACTGCCCTCACACTGCTCTCACACTGCCCTCACACTGCCCTCACACTGCCCTCACACTGCCCTCACACTGCTCTCACACTGCCCTCACACTGCCCTCACACTGCCCTCACACTGCTCTCACACTGCCCTCACACTGCCCTCACACTGCCCTCACACTGCCCTCACACTGCTCTCACACTGCCCTCACACTGCCCTCACACTGCTCTCACACTGCCCTCACACTGCCCTCACACTGCTCTCATACTTGGTTGAGCTAAACTGGTATTATCTAATTGTGTTGAGTTCTGCTCATATTTTATTACCATTTTATAGCAAATAAACTGATAATGTGAGAAATTTTAAGATGTCTGAATAAATTTGGGTTTGACGGTAAATCTCTTGTTTTGTTGATCATATTCTTAACCGAATTGTCTTGATAACACGCGTCTTTGGAGAATTGATGCATTTTGCGGATGTTTTTATAAGAAAAATATGATCATAACAGATAAATCAGTTTAATGCACTACTGGGAGATTTCTTTTGCCCTCATATTGTAAATACCTGGAACATTTTTGTTACTTTGGATGGCGTTTTCCCCCTCAAATCCTCGTTAATTCTGACCCTGGATCTTGGACGGGATCGGGAGCATGTTGTTATTCAGAGAAACTCAATCCAGATCTCTCTCTCTCTCTCTCTCTCCATAAACAGAACCTACGTTTATCCTCAGTGTTTCAGGGCGTAGGTGACTATAAACACATTTAATTATTGCATCATGATGTTTTACCACCAAGTGTCAGATTGCCGAAGGCTCTCGTCTCAAACTTATGGTCTGATTGGCTTTAAAAAATACCTGGATGTGGTTCAGTGGTGATGTCATATACTGGGTTTCTATGGCGTTGATATATATAGGTGAAAGAGTGTCCTGTGCAGTTGCCAGGGTGTTGCTATGTGGTTGTTAAGGTGTTCTGAGAAGAATATACATTGTTATTATACATTTGCTAATATGTTCTGCGTAGTTTCTAAGTTTCTATTGCTATATAGTTAAGTGTTCTGGGCAGTTGCCAGGGTGTTGCTTATCTGGTTGCTAAGGTGTTCTGAACACCTTAACTTTTCTTGCTATACAGTTAATGCTGTACTCATACTTTTCTCGCTATACAGTGGCTAGTGTGTTCTGGGTAGTTTCTAAGGTGTTGCTATATAGTTGAAAGAGTATTCTAGGCAGTTGCCAGGGTGTTGCTATATGGTTGCTAAGGTGTACTGAGTTTTAAATCCTTTTTTACACAGTTGCTAGGGTGTTCTAAGTAGTTTCTAGTGTGTTGCTATGTGGTTGCTAAAGTGTTCTGAGTTGTATATACTTTTCTTGCTATACAGTTGTTAGGCTGTTCTTGGGTGTTGCTATATGGGTGTTAAGGTTTTCTGAATGGGAAATACTTTGTTGCTATACAGTTGCTAGGGTGTTCTATGTTGTTGCTAGGGAGTTTTGGTTCAGTTACTATGAAATTTCGAGTGGTTGCTATGCAGTTGCTGGGCTATTCTGAGATGGGGCACAACTGCGTCTTTTGTTTTGCTGGTTTTGTTTAATAAGTGTATTTGAAAGTGTCTTGCTTAATGAGTAATTATTAATGTCTTTCTGTTTCAGACGGTGGCCATGAAAGATGCGTTGACGAAGCTCGGCCTGAATATCGTTGAGATGACCGATGAATCGGCCACACTGGACGGAGGAGATGTCTTGTTCACAGGTACCAGTTCAGTCTATAATACCTTAAAATAATTTATTTAATACAAATTCATGTGTGTGAGCCTACGTTCTGACGTACACACCAGAAGCGCTGCGCTGTTACACTACGTGAACTCACTCGAGGCCCACAGAGAAGAACATGAAGAGTTGAATAAAGTCGTTATTTTTTATTTTTGTTTGTTTAAGTATTCTCGTCGCTTGATAATCTTAAGGTTGAGCCGCTGTCGTCACTCGGACTATTTTAACGATGTCTTTATTAACTTTCTGGGCCGGCAAGTTTCTCTA
>NW_026606875.1:747500-755000 GCF_029890125.1 Rhinichthys klamathensis goyatoka
TCTATCTGTCAATCTATCCATCCATCCATCTATCTATCTGTCTGTCTATCTATCCATCCGTCTATCTATCCATCTATCCATCCATCCATCTATCTATCTGTCTATCTATCTATCTATCTATCTGTCTATCCATCCATCTGTCTATCTATCTATCCATCTGTCTATCCATCTATCTATCTGTCTATCTATCCATCCATCTGTCTATCTATCTATCTATCTATCTGTCTATCTATCCATCCATCCATCTATCTATCTGTCTGTCTATCTATCCATCCGTCTATCTATCTGTCAATCTATCCATCCATCCATCCATCTATCTATCTGTCTGTCTATCTATCCATCCGTCTATCAATCCATCTATCCATCCATCCATCTATCTATCTGTCTATCTATCCATCTATCTGTCTATCTATCAATCCATCCGTCTATCCATCTATCTATCTATCTATCTATCTATCTGTCTATCTATCTATCTGTCTATCCATCCATCCGTCTATCTATCTGTCTGTCTATCTATCCATCCGTCTATCTATCTATCTATCTGTCTATCTATCCATCTATCTGTCTATCTATCCATCCATCCGTCTATCCATCTATCTATCTGTCAATCTATCCATCCATCCATCCATCTATCTATCTGTCTGTCTATCTATCCATCCGTCTATCAATCCATCTATCCATCCATCCATCTATCTATCTGTCTATCCATCCATCCGTCTATCCATCTATCTATCTATCTATCTGTCTATCTATCTATCTATCTATCTGTCTATCCATCCATCCGTCTATCTATCTGTCTGTCTATCTATCTATCGGTCTATCTATCTATCTATCTGTCTATCTATCCATCTATCTGTCTATCTATCCATCCATCCGTCTATCCATCTATCTATCTATCTATCTGTCTATCCATCCATCCGTCTATCTATCTGTCTGTCTATCTATCTATCGGTCTATCTATCTATCTATCTGTCTATCTATCCATCTATCTGTCTATCTATCCATCCATCCGTCTATCCATCTATCTATCTGTCTATCTATCCATCCATCTGTCTATCTATCTATCTATCTATCTATCTATCTATCTATCTATCTATCTATCTGTCTATCTATCCATCCATCCATCTATCTATCTGTCTGTCTATCTATCCATCCGTCTATCTATCCATCTATCCATCCATCCATCTATCTATCTGTCTATCTATCCATCTATCTGTCTATCTATCCATCCATCCGTCTATCCATCTATCTATCTGTCTATCTATCCATCCATCCGTCTATCCATCTATCTATCTGTCTATCTATCCATCCATCCGTCTATCCATCTATCTATCTGTCTATCTATCCATCCATCCGTCTATCCATCTATCTATCTGTCTATCTATCCATCCATCTGTCTATCTATCCATCCGTCTATCTATCCATCCATCCATCCGTCTATCCATCTATCTATCTGTCTATCTATCCATCCATCTGTCTATCTATCCATGCTTCTATCTATCCATCCATCCATCCGTCTATCTATCTATCTATCTATCTATCCATCCATCCATCTGTCTATCTGTCCATCCATCCATCTATCTGTCTATCTATCCATCCGTCTATCTATCCATCCATCCATCCGTCTATCCATCTATCTATCTGTCTATCTATCCATCCATCTGTCTATCTATCCATCCATCCATCCGTCTATC
Organism: Rhinichthys klamathensis goyatoka; assembly: GCF_029890125.1. Lineage (NCBI taxonomy): Eukaryota > Metazoa > Chordata > Actinopteri > Cypriniformes > Leuciscidae > Rhinichthys > Rhinichthys klamathensis. The sequence continues at coordinate 749,195 of NW_026606875.1, forward strand.
CATCTATCTATCTGTCTATCTATCCATCCATCTATCTATCCATCCGTCCATCTATCCATCCGTCTATCTATCCATCCATCTATCTATCTATCTATCCATCTATATATCTGTCTATGTATCTATCTATCTATCTATCTATCTATCTATCTATCTATCTATCTATCCATCCATCCATCTGTCTATCTGTCCATCCATCCATCTATCTGTCTATCTATCCATCTATCTGTCTATCTATCCATCCGTCTATCTATCCATCCATCCATCCATCTATCCATCTATATATCTGTCTATCTATCTATCTATCTATCTATCTATCCATCTGTCTATCTATCTATCTGTCTATCTATTTATCTATCTTTCTGTCTATCTATCTCTACCTATCTATCTATCTCATCTTCTATCTCTTTCTAACTAAACTTTCTTTCTAATTAATCTTTCTTTCTAACTAATCTTTCTTTTTTCTTTCTTTCTAACAATTTTTTCTTTCTTTCTGTCTTTCTTTCTCTTTCTTTCTAATTAATCTTTCTTTCTGTCTTTCTTTCTTATTAACTAATTTCTCTGTCTTTCCTATCCATCCATTCGCGCTGTACTTACATAATCAGACTCTCAGTGTTTAGTGTGGAGGATGTTTGTTTTCTGCAAACGATGAACCGTGTCAACGGTTAAACTCTTAATTTCTGAATGAAAATCAAAAGCTCGTTGTAAGAACAGAACATTCTCTTCTAATGTCGCTGACGCTTTTAACGTCACGATTTCGTAACGCTCTGCGAACGAGCTTGACGATGCCCGCGGCTCAGGCTGAAGGTTTATGGAAACTCTTACCCAGCCGTCTCTACACACTCACCCGGCTCGCTAAAGTGAAAACAGAGATGCTCACAGTACAACAGCGTTATGAATACATTCATACTTTCTGCAAAAACATTCCCTGAATCCCACATGTTCTCCTCCTCCCAAGAGTCTGGAGCGCTTTACGTGTCTTTGTCCAATAAGCAAACCATTTTTTCCACTGTGTTTACCAACAGAGCTAATGTCATTTATTTAAAGTACGTTTATTCTGTTTTTATGAGCAAATGTTTTTCCAGTCAGAGCCGAAATGCTTTTGTGCTGACGCGTGTTGCAGGACTACGCCGTGTCCATGGTCCCAGTGCAGGGCTACCTCCACCTGAAGAGCTTCTGCAGTATGGCCGGTCCAGACCTCATCGCCATCGGCTCCAGCGAAGCCGCTCAGAAAGCCCTGAAGGTACACACACACACACACACACACACCTGAACGTGTCCGAAACACTGCAGCTGATCTCAGGTCTGCAGCTGATGTGGACTCCAGTAGCTTTTCATGCGAGGATGACGGTAAACGCTTGGTCAAAACATTTAAATTAAAACGATTCGACTTAAAAACACACTTATCAAAAGTAGAATTAAATAATTGACAACATACTGAACATTGAATAGGGTTGCGAATCTAAAATCGATTCCTTTCAACATGAGTGTAGACTGTGTGTATCAGTGTGTTGGACCCGTGCAGCTCTTAAAGTGACAGCGCTCATATTCCCGCCGTCTCTATAATAACACTGATCACACAACACAAGACAGAGAACACTCACTCGCTCTACACTGAATAACTTTATAACTATATTTGTAATGTATAGTTATTTATAAAGTGCACTTATTTTAGTTTCTGAACCTGAAAATATTAAAACACTGTTTATTTCAATCGTATCTGTGTTCAGTTGTGTCTATTTGTGGCGATTGCTAATGTTTTATGTGTTCTTGTGTAATAACTGAGTGTTTATTGTGTGTAATAATGCTGAAGTGTGTATTAGTTGGGCTAGTTGTTCTTCTCTGGTGTGTTTAAACCTCAGGCAAACGCTGTGTGTAAGTGTTCTTCAGCTGATGATTTCTGCTCATGATATTCAGACACAGTCACAGCTTTAGCAATAAGACTAAATGTGAATGATATCTAGGTTTTTTTTATCTTATTGGAATCGAAATTGGATCGTTAAAATTCAAATGATGTCCAACCCTAACTTTTCCATTCATTTTTACAATTTTTACAATAACCTTATTAAAGGTATCTGTTTTCTTTAATACATCTCAGTAGTTCAGTCATGAAACACAATGAGTAGCTTTACATTCATAAGCATTAAAAAGAAATGAAGGTTTTTGAGGAACACACTCCAGGATGGTTCTCCATATAGTGACTTCAATGGGGTCGAAGGTCCAGATGTGAGTTTCAGTGCAGCTTCAAAGTCTCGACACGATCCAGCCGAGGAATAAGAGTCTGATCTAGACAAACCAGCGGCCATTTTAGAACAAAATAAACATTTATATACTTTTATCCACTAATGCTGGTCTTGCACTAGCTGTGATGCGCCACACGTTACGTCATCAGGTTTATATAGCGCTGGTAACGCCGGTTATGTGTCGCCGTGTCGACCATAGATATCCATAATAAAGGCTAGATGTCTCGTCCGCGCTGCTGGCCAATGGAGGTGGACGTCCGCACTGGCGGCCATCTTGTCACAGGCAGCTCGCTCACTCGTAACATTGTGTTTTAATGGTGCATGTACTTTTTAAATAACCATAACTTGCTCAATTTTCTACCGATTTTCAAACGGTTTGGTTTGTTATAAACGTCAGAGATGTAGTTATGACACTGCATACTTATGAATAATAAGTGTATCAATAAATAATCATCCAGAATTATATAGCCACGTTTGTAAGAAACCAAACCGTTTGTAAATCCGTCAAGATTTCACCGAGATAAGAGTATTTGTGTTCGTGCTGATCACTCATCTTACATCAGGCACCACAGAGCCCGCCAGAAAGCTTGCCTGTGACAAGATGGCCGCCGGTGATGACGATAGAGACTCCGCCGTGAGACATCTAGCCTTTATTATGGAGATCTATGGTGTCGACTGGGAGAAATGGGGTTTTAGGTTCTCTATGCGGCAGAAAATGCTTCACGTCATGTGATGTGAGCGCCCAGTTCGCCAGAGTTATGATGTAAATGACAACTTTTTTGAGAACGATGTTATTATTGGGAATGGAGGGGGGAATATTCGTTTCTCTAAATATCCAGCTATGTGTAGGAAACAAGCTTCATTAATGACCTGTAGAATATGTGAATGCACACGTTAAGGAGATTAATGAAGAGATGCAAGGTATGATGCAATTTTGTTTTTAAAAAGTAGATGCATACTTGAGAAATATACCAGAAAGTACGGTGGCCGAGACAGCTCAACGCGCTGCAACTGAAGCAAACACATGCAAATAGAAAAACACGCGTGCAAATAGAAAAAAACATCTTCATCAGTTTCACAACACACGTGTGCTCCAAATAAGGAAACGCGCTGCAAAAGTTCACAACACAACCAAATACATAAACACGCTGCAAATAACACAGACCACAACGGAAATGTTTCCAGGGGAACCAAATAAGTGACGAACCCGGCCGAGACGTGCTTATTGCTCGTGAGCTTCCCTATGCCCTACTCCCTTCGAAGGGCAGATATTAGAGCCCTTTTGGAGTGAGCAAGGCTCTAGTGTGCTGTTAGGCAGCCGTGTGGAGCGCACTTGATGAAGGAGCAACTAAAGACAACGTGGGATGTTCCCATGACAACGCAGCACGGTGTCCATCAGCTGGTCTTACCACAGAAATATGATGTTAACACAACGGATGCAAACACATTTTTATTTTTATTTGACAAAAAAAAGCTTTTAAAATGTGCGTTATATATCTGTGTCTCAACTTTAAAATTGTGGACCCTACATTACCTAACATTTCTTACGAAACTTTTCTTTATGAAAATGTAATAACATAAAACAATTTGTACAGTGTAACTGGTGTATAGATAAATATCTTTCCTTCATGTTTTTCTTCTTTATCTTTTTTATTTATTTATTTTAGTTTCCAGCTCATTGTTCTTTTCTCATTTGTATTCTGATGACATTGAACATATTGTTAATACATTTTGTACATTGTATACAAGTTGTATGTCATAAAAAAATGTAATCTCTGTATGTTTTGCACAAACAAATAAATAAATAAACAAATAAATAAAGTATAATTTTAAGCTGTAAGCACCAGCACGCATAGATTTATGGATATCTATGCCAGCACGTCCCAGCCGGGTCCGTCACTTATTTGGTTCCCCTGGAAACATTTCCGTTGTGCTCTGTGTTATTTGCAGCGCGTTTCTGTATTTGGAGGTGTTGTGAGTATTTGGAGCACACGTGTGTTGTGAAACTGATGAAGATGTTTTCTTAATTTGCGGGTGTTTTTTTATTTGCACGCGTTTTTTTCTATTTGCATGTGTTTTCTTCAGTTGCAGCGCGTTGAGCTCTCTCGGCCACCGAAAGAGATGTAATGCATCTAGTATACTAGTATTGTGTATCTGAATCGTGAACATGTTGATCTACATCTGATTCACACACTTCTGAATATAACTTGTTTGTACTTTAATGGTGTGTAGGGTGTTGGAAGCAAGTATGCAAGATTTGAAGTGCACTAAAGCTGTAGAAAATGTGAATGCACACATTAATATTTTAAAAAGTTGCAAGGATCTAAAATATTGATGTAATATTGGGATTATGCATACTTCATACATCAGGTACAGATAGGGTTGCCAACCGTTCCGTATAATACGGAATCGTTCCGTATTTGACACATAAAAGGCTTGTTCCGTATTGAACTGATACGGAACGCACTTTGTTCCGTATTTTTGAGAATCAATTCAGTGCAAATCCATGACAGACGCATAGCTTCTAATATATAAGTCAGACAGACTATGATGAATGAACGAAGACCCGCTGCTATAATGGCAAATTCGGGGACTTGGCGCCACCTTGGCGGGCTCTGACGTGTAATGACGTAGAGTTGGCTCATTGGTCGCACGTCAGAGGCGCCCGCGCCATTGGATGTGCAGTTGCCGCAGCGCAGCCTGAGCGAGCCAGACGCTCAATGTGCAAGCTGTGCAGCTGCAAATGCATTTTACAGGCTTCAGTAAATCGAGTAAAATGTGTTTCCGAAGACATTTGTAGGCTATGATAAGAAAAACTACTAAAATAATGTTAAAAAAATATTTTGCACCGGAAAGAACATTCTAGAAGTCTAATTCTATTGAATAAGTTCGCACAAGGCTACAGAAAACTGTTGTGTTTATTTTTCTTCAAATGCAGTCTAAGCCGATGAGTTTCGAATGTTATATGTTGTATTTGTTTAAGTTAAAAATAAAACGTATTAGAATTAAACAAATACATGGTTAATTTTTGGCAAAATGATCATGATAGCCTTTATATATCTGTGTGGATAAGTCTTGTATATTGATTAAGCCTACTTTGCTATTCTATAAATATATAGGCCTAATAAGTTGCATTATAATATGATATAAAATGTATGAATTTTATATCATATTATATATGACGTCACCCCCCCCCCCCCCCCCCCCCGGTCCTTATTTCCATTTCAGAAAGTTGGCAACCCTAGGTACAGACACCTCTGGCATGCTAATGATCTGGCACTGATTAATCTAGTATGGATAGTGTGTAAGGCTGAATTTGAATTGCACACTAGCATGCTACTCTCACTCCTTTCTTTATATGACAGAGATGACGAACACTGGATGTTATTCTGAATTAGAGTTACAGTCGAACCAGCTTGTGTCGATCTTTCCTCACTCATCACACATTCAGTTTAACATCGCCCTCTAGTGGTGGAGCTCCGTCAGCACACACACACTTTCACACGCACGCACACACACTCACACACTCACTCACTCACACACACACTCTCTCTCTCTCTCTCTCT
>NW_026606875.1:762500-770000 GCF_029890125.1 Rhinichthys klamathensis goyatoka
CAAGGTTTTGAACAAATGGTAATATTAATAAAACGTTTGTTCAAAGTTATCTGGTCTTTAATAACGTTCTCTAAATGTTAGCACAAAAACATTTATTTGGATGTTCGTCTAACGTTTTTTGAATGCTTCTACTTGTTTGAGAACGTTAAGAGAACATTTAAAAGCAATGTTTGAAGGATGATAAAACCGGAATGTTTACGCAACGTTTACATAAGCAAGGAAAAATTACTTTTAAAACGCTTTGTACGTTCAGAAACGTTTATAACATTAGCAAAACATATTTTTGTTCGCGTTTAGTCTGATTTAGCTCATGTAGGAGGTTTCAGGTGTACTTGACTCTCTAAAGAGTTTGTGTTTCTGCCAGTGTGATGACAAATTGGGTCCCCCTCGAAATAGGACCCCAGGCAATCCCATTGGTTAAAATTGCTTTTTAATAGGTAGCGCCTGATTACAATTCCTCCAAAATCCTGTTATGATAAATAGTTTTCAACTACATTATATAACGACCATTTATGTCTATTAGCTTATAGCCTACTAGCAAAGCATACAGATAAGCAATTAGCCTGATAGGTTAGTTTTTACACACATTTGTACCTATTCTCAATCATCTTTAATGTAATTATGAGTTAAATTAAGTGTCAAATATCCACATATTTCAGTTATATATATAACAAATGAATGATGTTCAATTATTCACCTGATGGCTGTTATAACAGTAGGCCTAATCAAATTATGTTCAATTGGTTTTATTATGCACTAATGTGTTTTCGTACCAATTATATAGCAAGCTGTGCTTATTTTAAATGAATATAATTCATATATACTTAGGATAATCATTAACTGACAGTTTGGGGAGACCCGGTTTGTCATGACACGTAGCCTACGGGTGTTTTCTGCGTTTGACAATTAGCTAAAGTTGCTAATCTGCCTAGCTGTGCATTTAATTAGCTTCCTCAGTCGCAGTTTAGCGATTTTTTACTTTAATATACAGGATTCTCCGAACTGAAGAGACTCATTCTCTGTCGTAACTCATCGGTTTATTTCTCCTCCTGAAGAGAAAATGCAGATTTAAAGCCCAGAGTCGCGGGCCAGCAGCAGTTAAACTGGATTTACACTTGTGCTAAAAACACTTCGACGACGACAACCGTTAAACACCTCGGCAGCCTTTTATAAAAATGTGAATTATACTGTCATCATCTTACGACATCTCATTCTTTATCTCATGTGGATGCTTTGCAAAATACGTTATCGTTATTTCTCTGCCAGACACTTGTTAAATAGGCTAGATCGTAAATAGCCGGTCGTAACGCATCCAAGTCACACTGTATGAGATCACAGTCGTAAAGAAGCAGTGTTTACTAGTTTAACTTCTACTATTATCCGCTCATCCTGAAGGAATTCCGTGTTTCCTCGTGGATTGGAGAACCGAGCGCGTAAACTTCCATTCAACCCGGAGTTTCCCTGTTATTATCAGCTGAAATCTGTCATCATCATCCTTAAAAATGTATATCTGGAAAGTCATTTCCACCAGTAAAAATAAAATGCTTCGGTAAATCTTAATAATGACATAAAAAATAAAAATTATGACGACATATTAAGTAAAACGTTATGTCATATTTATGACATAAAATGAAATTATGATATAGTAGGTCACAATTATGGCATACTAGATTAAAAAAGTCGAAATATGAGATAAAAAGTCATAATTATGAAGTTCATAAATTCAATGTTTTATCAATTTTGACTTGGTATGTCATAATTTCACCTTTTTTTATGTCACACTTAAAGGGATAGTTCACCCAAAAACGAAGAGTATCCCATCATTTACTCACCCTCAAGCCATCATGTGTAGGCCTATATGACTTTATTCTTTCAGCCAAACACAATCTCCCTGATAGCACACGTACATCACGTACCTCAGCTGAGTTATATTTAAAAAATATCCTGGCTCTCCCATAATGGGATTGAGCAGAGCCTGCGATTTTGAAGACCAAAAAAGCACATCCATCCATAAAAGTAATCTATACAGGGTTAATAAAGGCCTTATGAAGCGATGCATTTGTAAGAAAAATATCCATATTTATAACTTTATAAACTATAATCACTGGCTTCCGGTAATGTCTGTATGCAAGGCGAGTTCCGGCGGAAGAGTGACTTATATAAAGTAAAAAATATGGATATTTTTCATGTATCATTTAGACTTTTTAAGTCAGAATTTTCATCACATAATTGATTTAGTGTCATTTTGTCTTTTCATCATGAGACATAATTTAGAATTTTTATGTCATATTCATGATTTACAAAAGCATGATTTTTTTCCTTATGTAGTGGAAATGGCCTTCCATAAAAATCTGTCATCATCCATAAAAGTCTCAGATCTCCAGGATTCCGCGTCTGCCGTAGTTTAATGTTCTTGTGATCGATGGATCAGTCTGCTGTCTTCAAATGTTAGATGTCACTCAGGACTTTTAGTGAGCCATGATCCCTTTACACTGTGCATTTGTAATGATTTGGTTGGGTTTGTTAAATAAAGCAGCTTGTGAATGGATGTGATGTGTATTGTGTGTTTTGTTCGGCTGCATTTATTTCCACAGCTGGATCAAATCAAAACACAAACGAAATACTCCATCAAAATAGCATGTTTAAATGAGTCCTGGTGATTTTATTTTATCTATATATATATAAACATTTTAAGTGTTGCCAGTGTCCAAATATATTTTGATAGCTAGATAGAAAGATTAATTTAAAATCCAGTAATCACAAATGACTGTAATTGGTCAAATCTGACAAGTGCTTTAAAATGTAAATAACACATGACAACGCTGTTTACTTAAACAGCGATCTGAATTCAGATACTTGATTTTAAAAATACATTGGAAAATTGAAAAATGATCACGGTCTACTTTCTTTTATTTTTGTGATCCGTTTTTTAAATGTATTTAATCGGTCTTTTTTTTTTTTTTTTTTTTGACATCGGTCATTTTATTCTGTATACGCGACCCATGTTTATTACATCATCAGCGCGCGCCAAATTCAACATGGCGGCCGTTGTTTAGTTGTTTTTAATCTGCGGTTCCGAATCCCAAACCCAAAACCATTGAATCCGACAGTCTTTCTCGTCTTCATCCACCATGAGCGATGAGAAGGAACCCGAGGGCCGTAATTTCTTCATGGGTTATGATGATCTGAGCGACAGCAGCAGTGACTCGGACAGTCATGAGTCCAGTAAGAAGAGCCGCATCGAGCCGGAACCGTCCGGATCCTCGAACCCGCAGAGCCGCAAGCGAGCCGCCGAGCCGCTGCCGAACCCCGACGACCTGTTCCGGTCCGTCAGCAAACCCGCGTTCCTCTACAACCCGCTCAATAAACTCATCGACTGGGACAGGAGAACCGTCAAAGCGCCGGAAGAGGTCAGTCTGAACCCAGCAGTAACTCAGTACACCATTGCAAGAGTTTTATTTTATGTATATGTATATATATATATGGTGCTGCTAGTTAATAGTACATTGATTTAATATAACGTTACTCCCCCTTTAATGTTCTCTTGATCGTAGTCGTCACTGCGTCATCATGTTTATTGAACGATTATGTTCAATCATTATATAATAAATGTTCGTAAATATATAACGTTATATTTATACACAGACATATATTTAAAAACTTATGTTAGATGTGACTAATCGATTTGACAGCATTTTTTATATATATATATAAATTCAAATTCAAAATTGCTTTAGTGTCATGACTGTAAATAATACAATATTGCAAAAGCTTTGAATACATAGAATAATAAAACCATCAAAATAATAGAAGAAATTATTATTTCATAACTTAAATTTAAATAAACAGTGTACCAAATTAGAACATATGTGAACATTTGATACCAGTGTTTTAACACACACACACACACACACACACACATTACTGAGAGTCACTGTAGTTGACAGTATAGGGAAACACACTGAGTGTTATATATATATATATATTGTGTATATATAATAAATGTTCGTAAATATATGTGTGTGTGTGTATATATATATATGAACATTTATTATATATACACCTCAAAACTGTTAAAATTGAATAAATCTCACAAATGTTGATTTGCTGGTTAATAAGAGCATAATCGTTCAATAAATATGAGATGACTCTGTGACGACTACGATGTGTGTGTGTGTGTACAAAAATGTATGTTAGATGCGATTGATTTGATTGCTCTATTATATATATATATATATATATATATTTACAAACTTGTTAGATGCGATTAATCACGATTATTTGATTTGACAGCATTAATATAATTTAATTTTGTTTTAAGTATTAAATAAAAGCTAATATAGTTATAAATCTATAGAAATCGTATCTTTAAGATGTGTGTGACCATCATATGACAGTAAAAGAACACACACACACACATGAAAAATATGATAAAGAAGTGTAAGAATGTTCCACATATGTTGCAATAGCATCATTGCCTAGAGAGAAGACACTGAGAGTCAAGACGATAAAGTCAAGGCACATTTATTTATATTTTAAATGTTAGAAACCGTCATAGTTCATAGTTTCATGGTTTATTTGATGAATAGAAAGTTCAAAAGAGCAGCATTTATTTGAAATATTTCATAATATATCATTGCTTGCTAGAAATGTTAATCATCTTCCTGACCCCAAGCCTTTGAGCAGTAGTGTCGTCTCGTCGGCTTTATTTCCACAGCGCTATTACAGCACAGAGTGTGTGTGAGCCGCGAGAGACCAGGAGACCGCAGCAGGAGCTCAGCGAGGCTTCAGTTCAGTTATATATATCGCCGGCGGTGTGTGTGTGACACTAATGTAATGCGCTCACGTGTGTGTGTGTGTGTCTCTGTGTGACGGTCACTGCTGGAGAATAAACCTCATCAAAGACAGCTGACCGCTCGCAAAGACACGCCCCCTTAGTTACTGTTGCTGTGTCCGACAAGCCACGCCTCTCTCACACACACACACACACACACGTTCTCACGCAGTGAAACAACACACACCGCGGAGCAGAGAGGAGACTCACAACACACACAACACACTGACAACACACTGACAACACTCACAACACACACAACACACACAACACACTGACAACACACTGACAACACACTGACAACACACTGACAACACTCACAACACACTGACAACACACTGACAACACACTGACAACACACTGACAACACACTGACAACACACTGACACCACACTGACAACACACTGACAACACACTGACAACACACTGACAACACACTGACAACACACTGACAACACACTGACAACACACTCACAACACACTGACAACACACTGACAACACACTGACAACACACTGACAACACACTGACAACACACTGACAACACACTGACAACACACTGACAACACACTGACAACACACTCACAACACACTGACAACACACTGACAACACACTGACAACACACTGACAACACACTGACAACACTCACAACACACACAACACACTGACAACACACTGACAACACACTGACAACACACTGACAACACACTGACAACACTCACAACACACACAACACACTGACAACACACTGACAACACACTGACAACACACTGACAACACACTGACAACACACTGACAACACACTGACAACACTCACAACACACTGACAACACACTGACAACACACTGACAACACACTGACAACACACTGACAACACTCACAACACACACAACACACTGACAACACACTGACAACACACTGACAACACACTGACAACACACTGACAACACACTGACAACACACTCACAACACACTGACAACACACTCACAACACACTGACAACACACTGACAACACACTGACAACACTCACAACACACACAACACACTGACAACACACTGACAACACACTGACAACACACACAACACACTGACAACACACTGACAACACACTGACAACACACTGACAACACACTGACAACACACTCACAACACTCACAACACACACAACACACTGACAACACACTGACAACACACACAACACACTGACAACACACTGACAACACACTGACAACACACTGACAACACACTGACAACACACTGACAACACACTGACAACACACTCACAACACACTGACAACACACTGACACCACACTGACAACACACTGACAACACACTGACAACACACTGACAACACACTGACAACACACTCACAACACTCACAACACACACAACACACTGACAACACACTGACAACACACACAACACACTGACAACACACACAACACACACAACACACTGACAACACACTGGCAACACACTGACAACACACTGACAACACACTGACAACACACTGACAACACACTGACAACACACTCACAACACACTGACAACACACTGACACCACACTGACACCACACTGACAACACACTGACAACACACTGACAACACACTGACAACACACTGACAACACACTGACACCACACTGACAACACACTGACAACACACTGACAACACACTGACAACACACTGACAACACACTGACAACACACTGACAACACTCACAACACACACAAAACACACTGACAACACACTGACAACACACACAACACACTGACAACACACTGACAACACACTGACAACACTCTGACAACACACTGACAACACTCACAACACACACAAAACACACTGACAACACACTGACAACACTCACAACACACACAAAACACACTGACAACACACTGACAACACACTGACAACACTCACAACACACACAAAACACACTGACAACACACTGACAACACACACAACACACTGACAACACACTGACACCACACTGACACCACACTGACAACACACTGACAACACACTGACAACACTGACAACACTCACAACACACACAACACACACAACACACTGACAACACACTGACAACACACTGACAACACACTGACAACACACTGACAACACACTGACAACACACTGACAACACACTGACAACACACTGACAACACACTGACAACACACTGACAACACACTCACAACACACTGACAACACACTGACACCACACTGACAACACACTGACAACACACTGACAACACACTGACAACACACTGACAACACACTGACAACACACTGACAACACACTGACAACACACTGACAACACTCACAACACACTGACAACACACTGACAACACACTGACAACACACTGACAACACACTGACAACACACTGACAACACACTGACAACACACACACCACTGACAACACACTGACAACACACTGACAACACACTGACAACACACTGACAACACACTGACAACACACTGACAACACACTGACAACACACTGACAACACACACAACACACTGACAACACACTGACAACACACACACCACACTGACAACACACTGACAACACACTGACAACACACTGACAACACACTGACAACACACTGACAACACACACACCACTGACAACACACTGACAACACACACAACACACT
>NW_026606875.1:775000-782500 GCF_029890125.1 Rhinichthys klamathensis goyatoka
GTGTGTGAGAGAGAGTGTGTTTGTGTCTGGATGAGTGTGTTTGTGTGTTAGAGAGAGAGAGTGTGTTTGTGTCTGGATGAGTGTGTTTGTGTGTTAGAGAGAGAGAGTGTGTTTGTTTGTGTGTGAGAGAGAGGGAGTGTGTTTGTGTGTGAGAGAGAGGGAGTGTGTTTGTGTGTGTGTGTGAGAGAGGGAGTTTGTGTGTGTGTGTGTGTGTGTGATGGGTAGGTTTAGGGGTGGGGTTAGTGTGTGTGTGTGTGTGTACTGATGTCATACTGTCACTAGGTGGCGACACTGAAATAGATTTGATCTTCCTACACCTGGAATCATCAGGCTTTTTAAAAAAGCGAGAAGTAATAGCATGCAGAAATTCCTATAGTAAATAGTCTTTGTTTAGTTTCGCTCTCACATATTTAATCAGCAGACATTTGTTTTCTACGACGATTTTCCCAATACCTTATACCTTGTTTTGAGTGATTTCATGATATCCTTTAATAAAAGTGATGGTGTATCATTCAGTATTGTTATTACTACGCAATACCTCCAGTATTTTACCATAGTAAAGCCACCGTGATGTTTAAAAAACAGTTTCTGAATGCTGAAGTGTCTCACATCAGTTGTGAAGCGTGCGTGTGTGTGTGTGTGTGTGTGTGTGTGTGTGTGTGTGTGTCGCTCCAGGCTTTTTGCTGGATCTGTGTTCCCGCAGGTTGAAGGATGAAGAAAGTGTCTGTAATTTTTCATGGAATGATCAGAGGGATTCCTGGCCTTCTGTCGTCTCCTGTGGACATGAAACAGGTAAATATGCAGATGATAAGATTCCAGCGTGCAGGAATGTGTGTGTGGGTGTGTGTGTGTGTGTGTGTGTGTTCGCTGTATCTTCACGCCTGAATGAACGTCAGGAGATTCCAGATTCTAAAGTTTTACCATTTTCAGGAGCAGAAACTCTTTCTTACACACTACCAGTCAAAAGTTTTGGGTTTTTAATTTTTAATGTAAAGAAGCCTCTTCTGCTCACCGAGGCTGCATTTATTTGATTAAAAATACACAAAAAACAGTAATATTGTTAAATTCTATGACAATTTAAAATAATTGTTTTCTATGTGAATATATAGTAAAGTGTAATTTATATCCTGTGATCAAAGCTGTATTTTGAAAACAGTTATTTACATGTCTTTCTTTCATGTGGATCATGTGACACTGAAGACTGTAGTAATGATGCTGAAAATTCAGCTTTGATCACAGGAATAAATTACACTTTACTGTATATTCACATAAAAAACAGCTGATTTACACTGTAATAATATTTCACTTTTTTTGTATTTTTATTCAAATAATAATTCGATACAGACACATATAAAGAGCTTTATGCTTTTTTTCTATGCTTTTCCTCTTCAGCTCTTGAGGTCATAATATTTCACAATTTTTTTGTATTTTTAATCAAATAAATGCAGCTTTGGTGAGCAGACGAGACTTTTTTTTAAAAAAACATTGAACATTTTACAGATTCAAAACTTTTGACTGGTACTGTATATATTCTTAGGGAAGTTTAGAGCAGAACCATATGGTGAAAAGTTGTGAGATTTGGCACAGAGACAGAAGACGGTCTGAACATTCACTACAGACACGTTTAACTCATTCCCTCTAGCGCCACCAACTGTCCAGAGTTGCATTCACATTTAAGCCAATAACCTTTGAACCATAAAGGCTAGAAACAACATCCTCACATCTATTCAATTTAATCCAATTCAAATTTATTTGTATAGCACTTTTCACAATACAGATCTTGTGGAAGACAGACCTATCTATCTCCTCAGACCTTGCTGACAAAAAACATGGAGTTCAAGTCTATTCGTCAAAGGCATTCTCGTTGAATGTGAGCACAAATTCTACGAACAACACGCCAAAATGTATGAGGCTTTATCCCCGCAACGCTTCGGCGTATTCTGGCCAACATTGGTGTGTGTTTAGACAACCTTGACCTGAGGATGCCTGCACAGTTTCGGCACAGCGCCACCTAGTGGTCAAGAGAAATGCAATTTTTTTATTTCTTTGCTTTGAACAGTTTCACCAAAAATCTCTCACAAAGAAAAATCTCAAAAAATTGTCACCCGACACTGACCACACCAGATCAGTTTGGTGTCAGCGCCACCTATTGGTCAGAATATAGTCAAGTCAAGGCACCTTCATTTATACAGCGCTTTAACAATATAGATCGTTTCAAAGCAGCTTTACAGTGATAACAGGAGATTACAGTAACAGAGATTGTTTGGCTTTACAGCAGTTCTAGAATAAAGTTATTGTCCAGATAAAGTTAGTTTTGATTGATTCACTTCCGTCGTAAAGATCATTAGTTATTAACTTAGAGGCCGCTAACACGACACCGTTCTAACAGAAAACTTCTAATGCGTTCTGGCCGTTCGTTCGCACGACAACAGTGATTGGTGATCGAGAACGCAAACTTGAAAATACGTTCCAAGGAGCAAGTTTTGAAAAATGTTGAAAACGCTATCATCTCCGTGCAAACTTCAAAAACGCGAAATCGCGAAAACGCAGACGGCGTGCACATGCATATTTCGTGTTTAGTCTATAGGTATGCTCGTTTATACCGTTCAAAAGTTTGGGGTCAGTGAGAATTTTATTTTATTTTTTTGGAGGAAAGAAATCAATACTTTTATTTAATAAGGACAGTAAAGACATGTATAATGTTACAAAAGATTCTATTTCAAACAAATGCTGTTCTTTTGAACTTTCTATTCATCAAAGAATCCTAAAAAAAAACTAAAAAAAACTGTACAACTGACAGACCAACAACTGTTTCAACATTGATAATAATAATAATAAATGTTTCTTGAGCATCAAATCCTCATATTATACTGATTTGTGAAGGATCATTTGACACTGAAGACACTGACACTGGTGATGCTGAAAATTCAGCTTTGATCACAGGAATAAATTACACTTTACTATATATTCACACAGAAAACAGCTGATTTACACTGGAATAATATTTAATACTATAACTGATTTTTGTTGTATTTTTAATCAAATAAGCGCAGCCATGGTTAGCAGAAGAGAATTCTTTTAAAAGTATTTAAAATCGTACCGACCCCAAACTTTTGAACGGTAGTGTATATATATATATATGACTGCAGGCGCGTAGACATTCTTTACAAATTTACATCGCCAAATTACTTGCATAATACAGAATTTTTAGTCGTTTCATTCACCAAATGCACAAATCTTTGGTGATAAGCAATTGTATCACATTGCAAGTGATTGTATTCAACCGTTTTGCTTAAAATCGTCTCCAAATGTCTTTACTCATTGTTGCAGTTGGTCTGATGCCTTGATTTTATGCTCCTCGTTCTGCTTCTTTGCTGCTTGACTCCTTAATTACTGCTTGCAACTATACAGGTGAAACTCGAAAAACTAGAATATCATGCAAAAGTTCATTTATACATTTTTACATGCAAAATGAGATATTTCAAGCCTTTATTTGTTATAATTTTGATGATTATGGCTTACAGCTTATGAAAACCCCAAATTCAAAATTAGAATATTGTAAAAAGGTTTTCATATCTGTAAACCATAATCATCAAAATTATAACAAATAAAGGCTTGAAATATCTCACTTTGCATGTAATGAGTCTATATAATATATTAGTTTCACCTTTTTAAGTTGAATTACTGAAATAAATGAACTTTTGCACCATATTCTAGTTTCTCGAGTTTCACCTGTATTTCAGGAGTATGATGTAACCGCTATTGTAAATGTGAGTTTTCTTAAGAACCTACTTTTGTGAACTAGTCGTAGCTTTCGGGCCCGATCGGGACCTCTCTGGACTGATTGGAGTCTGATTGTCAATAGTTGTAAAAAAAAAAATTTTAATCGAAATTTCGGTTTATAAAATTGTTCGTAAATTGAAGCCGCCAAATTGTTCAAAGTGGGAGGAGCCACTTTTACTAAAATGGCTATAACTCGTGAAGGGAATGAGATATTTTCACCAAACTCAGCACACCTATGAAAGAGCTCATTCTGTGGTCGCGTTGAAAAGGACGCGGCGACTGGCCACTTGGTGGCGCTATAACCAAAATAATTATTGACTTGAAAATTAGCATGCCATGTCTGTCCGAGCTGCCATGACTGTCTATGCGTACATTGATGTATCTCAAAAAAACATTTCCACCATTGGCCAATGAATTACTGTTAACCGTTAAAAAAAACCCCGTTAAATCCATAAATTTCCCATGGTAAATTTCCTGTATTGGCTGTAAATGGTCATTTCCATCTCTGATTGAGAGTGTAATAGGCTTGCTAAATAAAACATAATATCTTTCTACACATGTGCTTAAAGGCCTTAAAGGGATAGTTCACTTTGAAATGAATTTTTGGTATGTTTTAGCTTACCTCAAGGGCATCCAAGATGTAGGTGTCTTTGTTTCCGCGGTAGTTTCAATTTTGATATTTTTAGGTCAAACTGTTCTTGTCTGTCAGTCATATAATGCAGGTCTATGGTCACCACCTCAAAGAGCAGCACAGAGAAGTCCAAATTAAACATGATTTAATGACTCGTAAATGTAAGTACACATTGATGGACTAAGACACGAAACGAGCGGTTTGTGTGAGAAAACGAACATTATTTATATCGTTTTTACCTCTTGTAACGCACAGACCGAAGCGCCGGCGCCCTCAGATCACTTGGACGTGGCTGTGTTTATAAGAGGTAAAAACGATATAAATACTGTTCACAAACCGCTCGTTTCGTGTCTTAGTCCATCAATGTGTACTTACATTTACGAGTCATTAAATCATGTTTAATTTGGACTTCTCTGTGCTGCTCTTTGAGGTGGTGACCATAGACCTGCATTATATGACTGACAGACAAGAACAGTTTGACCTAAAAATATCAAAATTGAAACTACCGCGGAAACAAAGACACCTACATCTTGGATGCCCTTGAGGTAAGCTAAAACATACCAAAAATTAATTTCAAAGTGAATTATCCCTTTAAACCGCTCGAACCCTGATATTATTAGTGTTCCTCCTGAATGCGAGTCAATGAACAGAACATGGGAAAATAATGAGATTTGGCACACTTGTAGTGATCGTCATGAATGGTAATCTGACCAATTTTGTAGTCTCTATGACCAGCTCTATAGCGCCACCACCAGTTCAAAAATTCACTTTTCAAGTGGTTATAACTTTTGAACCCTTCGTTTTAGACGAATTAAATGTGGTACACCTGATTCCTCTCAACATGCTGATCAAATTCAACATCTGGCAATAAGACTCCACCCATCACATGTACATATTCTTCATATTGTGCTTGTGTTTTGCTCTTCTGGCTCTGCTGCCGCTGTTAGATGACGTTGGTGTATTTGCTGATGGTGATATTTGTGCATTTGGTGAATGATTGACCGTGTAAATGTGATCCACATACAAACACGTGCCGCTTTGCTCTCTTGTAGACCACAAACATGCATCTATTAAGGCTGACCTAAATTCCGTCTTGTGAGCTTTACGAAGCCAGAGAGGGGAAAAAAGACTTGACTTGGAGTTCATGGAAAATCAGTGGAAGTGTTTTGGATCGATTGGCCTTTTATGGAGATGCATACATATTCATATTTGACATTTCTGTATTATGAATGGGCTTGGGTAACAGTATGCGTGTTCATTTAAGGCAGACTGGTCGTCAGGGGGATCGAGGCGTCATGACGACTGTCCCGTTACCATAGTGATGAGAAACAGGAAATGATGACCTCAAGAGCTGAAGAGGAAAAGCATAGACAGATCTCTTTATATGTGTCTGTATGGAATTATTATTATTTGATTAAAAATACAAAAAAAAAATGAAATATTATTCCAGTGTAAATCAGCTGTTTTCTATGTGAATATACAGTAAAGTGTAAGTTATTCCTGTGATCAAAGCTGAATTTTAAGCATCATTACTCCAGTCTTCAGTGTCACATGATCCTTCAGAAATCACTCTAATATGAGGATCTGATGCTCAAGAAACATTTATGATTATTATTATCAATGTTGAAAACAGTTGTGCACAATTTTTATTTCAGGATTATTTGATGAATAGAAAGATATATAATATCTGAAATATAATCTTTTGTAACATTAAACACTACCGTTCAAAACTTTTTTATTTTTGGGGGGAAATAAATAAAATAAATCAATAATTTTATTCATCAAGGATGTATTAAATTGATCAAAAGTTACAGTAAAGACATTTATAATGTTACAAAAGATTATTCTTCAAATAAATGCGTTTGCATGATGATAGGGCGTTGATGATGTTTTTTGCACGTTGCTATGCAGTTGCTAGGGTGTTTTGATTGGTTGCTAGTCATTATTATAGTTATCTACACCTAAACTTTTTTGCCAAAGCAACATTTTCATTTAGTTTACCTTGATGTACTAAAATAACTAAATTTAACTCTATTTTAAAAACATGACTAAAATTGACTAAAACATTGACGAAAAAATGTAATGATTTTCTATCAATGATATTTAAAATACCAGCTGTAAAATAGTGAGATTTATTTTTGTTTAATACATTTTTTACACCAAAAATATTATTTGGGTGTGATGCGCTGCACCATATGTATGTGTGTATATATATATCAAATGTTAAATAATAATAATGAATGTTAAATAATAATAAATAAAAAATTCCCAAACATACTGAAACCATGCTTTAATAACAATAGTTATAATAATGATACTTATTATATTGAAATATGATATATATAAAATATATTTTATTATTTTATGTATTTATTATTTAAAAATGACATTATTATTAATATATTGAAAATATAATAAATATATTATATATATTTATATTGGATTTCAATATAATAATAATGTCAAATTTAAAGAATAAATATATTAAAATAATAAATAAATTACATTTTATATGATATTGATATTATTTAATAATGACATTATTATTATTATTGTGTTCTTTTTCTGCCTCGTTGCAACTTCTGTTAGAAATGTATGAAGTTGTGTTGTAATGTAGTGGATCTGTACGATATAATTATGACTAAAACTGGCCAAGCATTGAGAAGTGAATGATTTAACTGAGTCTCACTGTCTCTGTTCCACAGTGATCAGCTGTGTGTGTGTGTGTGTGTGTGTGTGTCAGTCTCTTCATCCTCATCCAGACGGCAGAGCGAGTCCCGGGTAATTTACGTCCTGAGAAAAGGGGTGCCGATCGAACCCATAAATTGAGCTGCTGGTGTGTGTGTGTGTGAGTGTGAGACAGAGAGAGAGTCGGGGAACAATGAGGAGGGAGAACAGACAGCTGGAGAAACAGATGTTCCTCTGCACACACACACACACACACACACACTAACCTGACCCGACCCCTAAACCTACCCTACACACACACACACACTAACCCTAACCTACCCATCACACACACACACACACACACACACACACACACACACACACACTAACCCTAACCTACCCATCACACACACACA
>NW_026606875.1:785000-790000 GCF_029890125.1 Rhinichthys klamathensis goyatoka
GCAGTTCAAACCGAGCATCAGTATGGGGAAGAAAGGTGATTTGAGTGACTTTGAACGTGGCATGATTGTTGGTGCCAGAAGGGCTGGTCTGAGTATTTCAGAAACTGCTAATCTACTGGGATTTTCACGCACAACCATCTCTAGGGTTTACAGAGAATGGTCCGAAAAAGAAAAAACATCCAGTGAGCGGCAGTTCTGTGGGCGGAAATGCCTTGTTGATGCCAGAGGTCAGAGGAGAATGGCCAGACTGGTTCGAGCTGATAGAAGGGCAACAGTGACTGAAATAACCACTCGTTACAACCGAGGTATGCAGCAAAGCATTTGTGAAGCCACAACACGCACAACCTTGAGGCGGATGGGCTACAACAGCAGAAGACTCCACCGGGTACCACTCATCTCCACTACAAATAGGAAAAAGAGGCTACAATTTGCAAGAGCTCACCAAAATTGAACAGTTGAAGACTGGAAAAATGTTGCCTGGTCTGATGAGTCTCGATTTCTGTTGAGACATTCAGATGTTAGAGTCAGAATTTGGCGTAAACAGAATGAGAACATGGAACCATCATGCCTTGTTACCACTGTGCAGGCTGGTGGTGGCGGTGTAATGGTGTGGGGGATGTTTTCCTGGCACACTTTAGGCCCCTTAGTGCCAATTGGGCATCGTTTAAATGCCACGGCCTACCTGAGCATTGTTTCTGACCATGTCCATCCCTTTATGGCCACCATGTACCCATCCTCTGATGGCTACTTCCACCATGTCACAAAGCTCTAATCATTTCAAATTGGTTTCTTGAACATGACAATGAGTTCACTGTACTAAAATGGCCTCCACAGTCACCAGATCTCAACCCAATAGAGCATCTTTGGGATGTGGTGGAACGGGAGATTCGCATCATGGATGTGCAGCCGACAAATCTGCGGCAACTGTGTGATGCCATCATGTCAATATGGACCAAACTCCCTGAGGAATGCTTCCAGCACCTTGTTGAATCTATGCCACGAAGAATTGAGGCAGTTCTGAAGGCAAAAGGGGGTCCAACCCGTTACTAGCATGGGGTACCTAATAAAGTGGCCGGTGAGTGTATGTTGTTGTAACTTATTGATCAAATATATTTTTACAGTAATATATACGGTACATTCATATATATATATATATAAACTAATCAGAAGTTTATGAAGATTCAAATAGAAATAAACAAAATGTGTGTAAAATATGAAAAATATGAAAATTAAAGGTAAAAAATTAGTCATTTTGGTAACATTTGTTTCAGTATTTATCAATCTTTGCAAACATTATTTATATTTGATTTAATTAAACATTTATTTGATGTCAAGTGACGGACATGTTTTCAGTTTGAGCTGTTGTTCAGATACAGAACATTGATAAATGTATGATTGCATTTATTGTTGTGTGATTATAAATAAGGGATTCTATAAAACATGAGTCAGTTTCACAGGATCTGAGATTTACCGGTCAGATAAAGACTCCTCATTCCAGACGTGCTTCGACTCGCTCATAACCCGCAGATGAAGATGAATATGAATATGAATGAGAGTGAGCGAGCGAATCGCTTTCCCCCGAGGAGCGGATGGATATATAATCCAGTGTGTGATGATTATGATTATCCTATTGAGACATAATCAGGCTATTAGTGTGAACGCGTCTGTTTAAACAGGCCTGATCGTTATCATATAAACACATGTGTGACTGCAGGGTCATAAATTAATACGGATTTCTTGACGGCTCTAAGAATATCGGGCTTAATAACTTTATTATGAATTTAAAAATTTTTTTTTTTTTTTTTTAAATGACATTCAACTGACTTTAAAAAATGAGTTTGAATAACTATAAAAATATATATAATTTTTTTTTGCTAATTGCTTAACTTATTTTGACGAGTTAAAGCAATATAATTTTTACAGTAATATAGACATTCATATATATATATATATATATATAAACTAATCAGAAGTTTATGAAGATTCAAATAGAAATCTACAAAAACAATTCATGACAGTCAGGTTATTTTTAATCTAATGAAGGATGATATAATATCTTATTTTTATACAGAATAGGTTAATTCAGGTAAACTGAGTCACTCTATATTCTTTACATTTTTAAATATAATAAATAAAAATGTATTATA
Organism: Rhinichthys klamathensis goyatoka; assembly: GCF_029890125.1. Classification (NCBI taxonomy): domain Eukaryota; kingdom Metazoa; phylum Chordata; class Actinopteri; order Cypriniformes; family Leuciscidae; genus Rhinichthys; species Rhinichthys klamathensis. The sequence goes on from NW_026606875.1 coordinate 787,148, forward strand.
TAGATAACTTTTATTAGCCTATATATTTGTACTTAGTTCTTATATATATATATACACACACTCACCTAAAGGATTATTAGGAACACCATACTAATACTGTGTTTGACCCCCTTTCGCCTACAGAACTGCCTTAATTCTACGTGGCATTGATTCAACAAGGTGCTGAAAGCATTCTTTAGAAATGTTGGCCCATATTGATAGGATAGCATCTTGCAGTTGCTGGAGATTTGTGGGATGCACATCCAGGGCACGAAGCTCCCGTTCCACCACATCCCAAAGATGCTCTATTGGGTTGAGATCTGGTGACTGTGGGGGCCATTTTAGTACAGTGAACTCATTGTCATGTTCAAGAAACCAATTTGAAATGATTCGAGCTTTGTGATATGGTGCATTATCCTGCTGGAAGTAGCCATCAGAGGATGGGTACATGGTGGCCATAAAGGGATGGACATGGTCAGAAACAATGCTCAGGTAGGCCGTGGCATTTAAACGATGCCCAATTGGCACTAAGGGGCCTAAAGTGTGCCAGGAAAACATCCCCCACACCATTACACCACCACCACCAGCCTGCACAGTGGTAACAAGGCAAGATGGTTCCATGTTCTCATTCTGTTTACGCCAAATTCTGACTCTAACATCTGAATGTCTCAACAGAAATCGAGACTCATCAGACCAGGCAACATTTTTCCAGTCTTCAACTGTTCAATTTTGGTGAGCTCTTGCTAATTGTAGCCTCTTTTTCCTATTTGTAGTGGAGATGAGTGGTACCCGGTGGGGTCTTCTGCTGTTGTAGCCCATCCGCCTCAAGGTTGTGCGTGTTGTGGCTTCACAAATGCTTTGCTGCATACCTCGGTTGTAACGAGTGGTTATTTCAGTCAAAGTTGCTCTTCTATCAGCTTGAATCAGTCGGCCCATTCTCCTCTGACCTCTAGCATCAACAAGGCATTTTCGCCCACAGGACTGCCGCATACTGGATGTTTTTCCCTTTTCACACCATTCTTTGTAAACCCTAGAAATGGTTGTGCGTGAAAATCCCAGTAACTGAGCAGATTGTGAAATACTCGGACCGGCCCGTCTGGCACCAACAACCATGCCACGCTCAAAATTGCTTAAATCGCCTTTCTTTCCCATTCTGACATTCAGTTTGGAGTTCAGGAGATTGTCTTGACCAGGACCACACCCCTAAATGCATTGAAGCAACTGCCATGTGATTGGTTGATTAGATAATTGCATTAATGAGAAATTGAACGGGTGTTCCTAATAATCCTTTAGGTGAGTGTATATATATATATAAAACATGTTTTACGTTTTACATAGTGTTTGTTCAAATAATTTTTTTATAAATTATGATTTATATATCCAATGTGATCAAGCATAATAGTATGTATATTATAGTATATGTATGTTGTACATTATTCTATACTACAATAATATATGCAATATATGAAAATATGATTATAGTTTTTAAGTAATATTTCACGTTATTATATTTTTTTTTAAGTAAAGTACTTTAAATGTAATTACTAGTAGCCTAAATACAAGTGTTATAGACAGTATACTTTATTTTACAGTGTCCTTGTTACATATGTTACATGCACTTACCATAGTAATAACAGTAAATTATGCATAATTACATGCAACTAACCCTCAACCAAACCCTAATCGATAAAAATATAGTAAGTAGGCCTACATGTAGTTAATTAATATTACCATATGTTAATAAATCGCTTTTCAGCGGGCTTCTAGTATAATATATGCGATATATGAAAATATAATTATAGTTTTTAAGTAATATTTCACGTTATTATATATTTTTTAAAGTAAAATATTAAATAGCAGGCTTCTAGGATGTGGTATAAAGTGTCCGTGATGTAGAGAAAATAAAATGGCTCAACTCGAAAAATAAATAAATAAATAAAACTATACAAAAATAAACAAAACACTGCCACTGGCAAAAGGAAGAAAAAATGATAATATTTTAGAGATTTGGACTGGAAATAAGACAACAATACTAAGTAAGAACAGAGCATTTTTATGTATGTACTGAAATATATAATTACACTGTAACAGTGACACCTTAAAATAAAGTGTAACTCAGTGTAGAATAGCCTTAGCAAGCTAGTGGAGAGATCTAGGCTGCATGTGGAGTGTGTTTGAGCTCCGCCTCTAAACCTTTAACCCCCACAGAAACTATCTGAACTATTTAGAGAGAGAGAGAGAGAGAGATAGAGAGAGAGAGAGAGAGAGAGAGAATGAGAGAGAGAATGTGTGTGTGTGTGATTTGATTTCAGTGGATCATGGAGCTTCGCTCAGACCGCGGTGTGTCGGACTCTCCTGCCCGCTCAGACGCGCCTCTCGCTCGGTCACTTCAGCTCCGGAGCGCCGCTGATCGGAACTAACGCTGGAGGACCGGATCGGTACCGATGGCTGATCCTCTGCGGAGGACAATTCTAGCCAAACTCAGGGGCAAGAAACCCAAAGGGAAAGACGCGAACCGGGCGAGAGAAGGTAAAGAAAAAGTTTCTCAAACGCAGTCAGACAGAGATTATTATTTATCACGTGAGATGAGAACCGGACCGGGGTCGCGAGAACCGGACTCGCACCGGACCAGGGGCCCAGCTCCCGGGGTCTCGGATCCAGCCGAACCGAAGCGCTTTCACACGATCGGAGACTCGATAGGCTTCGGCAGTTGCGATACAAAACCCCAAACAGAGGCATTAAAACCAACAGATGGTCACGATCAAACGCGTAAACAAACACATGTTACATTACGCGAGGAAAAGTCCGGGGAAATCAGTACCACGGGCGACCCAAAAACCAGCGATGTGTTTGATTATATAGAGGGAAATATCC
>NW_026606875.1:792500-822500 GCF_029890125.1 Rhinichthys klamathensis goyatoka
CGTGTGTGTGTGTGTGTGTGTGTGTGTGTGTGTGAGATCTCAACCAGTGCACTGGACTCATGTTACCAGCGTGTGTTAGTGTGTGTGCGTGTGTGTGTGAGATCTCAACCAGTGCACTGGACTCATGTCACCTGCGTGTGTGTGTGTGAGTGTGTGAGATCTCAACCAGTGCACTGGACTCATGTCACCAGCGTGTGTGTGTGTGTGTGTGTGTGAGTGTGTGAGATCTCAACCAGTGCACTGGACTCATGTCACCAGCGTGTGTGTGTGCGTGTGTGTGTGTGTGCGTGTGTGTGTGTGTGTGTGTGAGATCTCAACCAGTGCACTGGACTCATGTCACCACCAGCGTGTGTGTGTGTGTGTGTGTGTGTGTGTGTGAGATCTCAACCAGTGCACTGGACTCATGTTACCAGCGTGTGTTAGTGTGTGTGCGTGTGTGTGTGAGATCTCAACCAGTGCACTGGACTCATGTCACCTGCGTGTGTGTGTGTGAGTGTGTGAGATCTCAACCAGTGCACTGGACTCATGTCACCAGCGTGTGTGCGTGTGTGTGTGAGATCTCAACCAGTGCACTGGGCTCATGTCACCAGCGTGTGTGCGTGTGTGTGTGAGATCTCAACCAGTGCACTGGACTCATGTCACCAGCGTGTGTGTGTGTGAGTGTGTGAGATCTCAACCAGTGCACTGGACTCATGTCACCAGTGTGAGTGTGTGTGTGTGTGATTGTGTGTGTGTATGTGTGTGTGTGTGTGTGTGTTAGGGGTGGGAATCTCTAGGCACCTCACGATTCGATTACATTCAGAGGGCTGCAATGCTAAAACGATTATCAATGCATCTTTTTTTGTGTGACTACTTGGTACTTTTAAAGCAAAGTATGTATAATGACCCATACAGAATTTACTTCATATATTAATTTTATTAATAAAACAAATGGAAGTGATTTGGTAAGTCAACTGTAAGGTAAACTGTAAGTAAATGAATACAAACTTCAGCATATTCTGAATCTCTAGCATAAAATAATAGACTTCTAACCAACATCCTCCTGTTATGTGCAATGAGCAATATAATCCTTCAGACAAAAAATGAATATTCATCTTGAGTAGCAAAATCACAAACAGCTTTCTTACAAAAATAAAGAATTATGTAGGATACCAGCAGCTCTCATACAAAAATAATGCTTGTGGACTTATGCATATTCTGAATAATTAGTAACATACAAAGCTGCTCTTATACACAAATAAATAATAAAGAGTCTAAGACATATGACTTGAAATTGTTGCTGTATACCACAATCAAAAACAGCTTATACCAAAAAAAAGTTAATGAACATCTGCAGAGAGCACAGTCAAAAATGTAACTTTTTGTGCCTAGCGTTGCACTGATATCATACACACTGTGCCTGTGGGGGCAGAACAGTAAACGTACATAACCTACGTATAACAGATCTATTTACAGCATATTGACGTGAAAACAAAACAATACAGAAAGCAGCTCTCATATAAAAATAGAAAAAAGGCCACAATGAAATTATGCAAATGTTCCATATGTTAGCTTTTAACGAAGAGGGGTGTCGTTCGGATCTTGCGCGCAGCCATCATGCGTCTGTTATGCGCACGCCACAGACTGGCCGGGCACTGCACTTCCGAGCTTCAAAGTTCCGCCTTTTGAGTTCCGTCAATATTACGTTATTAGAAAAAAAAAATTAAATCGATTTTTGACATTTGTGAATCGATTCAGAATCGTCCGCATCGCGATGCATCTAAGAATCGATTTTCCCCCCACCCCTAGTGTGTGTGTGTGTGTGTGTGTGAGTGTGTGAGATCTCAACCAGTGCACTGGACTCACCAGCATGTGTGTGTGTGTGTGTGTGTGTGTCTGTGTGTGTGTGTGTGTGTGAGATCTCAACCAGTGCACTGGACTCACCAGCATGTGTGTGTGTGTGTGTGTGTGTGTGTGTGTGTGTGTGTGTGAGTGTGAGAGTGTGTGAGATCTCAACCAGTGCACTGGACTCACCAGCATGTGTGTGTGTGTGTGTGTGTCTGTGTGTGTGTGTGTGTGTGTGTGTGTGTGTGTGAGATCTCAACCAGTGCACTGGACTCACCAGCATGTGTGTGTGTGTGTGTGTGTGTGAGTGTGAGAGTGTGTGAGATCTCAACCAGTGCACTGGACTCACCAGCATGTGTGTGTGTGTGTGTGTGTGTGTGTGTGTGTGTGTGTGTGTGTGTGTGTGTGTGTGTGTGTGTGTGTGTGTGAGAGATCTCAACCAGTGCACTGGACTCATGTCACCAGTGTGTGTGTGTGTGTGTGTGTGTGTGTGTGAGTGTGAGTGTGAGAGTGTGTGAGATCTCAACCAGTGCACTGGACTCACCAGCATGTGTGTGTGTGTCTGTGTGTGTGTGTGTGTGAGATCTCAACCAGTGCACTGGACTCATGTCACCAGCGTGTGTGTGTGTGTGTGTGTGTGTGTGTGTGAGTGTGTGAGATCTCAACCAGTGCACTGGACTCATGTCACCAGTGAGTGTGTGTGTGTGTGTGTGTGTGTGTGTGTGTGTGTGTGTGTGTGTGTGTGTGTGTGTGTGTGTGTGTGTGTGTGTGTGTGTGTGTGTGTGTGTGAGTGTGTGAGATCTCAACCAGTGCACTGGACTCATGTCACCAGCGTGTGTGTGTGTGAGAGAGAGAGTGTGTGAGTGTGTGAGATCTCAACCAGTGCACTGGACTCATGTCACCAGTGTGTGTGCTCTGATCTATTACGTTACACAGTTCTTTTTAGGAAAATAATATTTTAACCCTGATTCAAAAAGAAAAATGAAGAAATTATCTTTTGCTGAAGGAAAACTAGGCCTGTTGTATATCATTAATATTATTTGCATTGTGACATTTTCTTGACAGTTAGGCATTGTGTGTGTGTCTGTCTGTCTGTTTGTCTGTCTGTGTGTGTGTTTGTGTCTGTCTGTCTGTTTCTGTGTGTGTGTGTGTGTGTGTCTCTCTGTTTGTAAGTGTATGTACAGTTTATATAAATATTTTTTATATTTTCTTTTATGTACACACGCACACACACACACACACACACACACTTAATCGATTTGACAGCACTGTTAAGTATTAAAATAGTGAAACTGCACAGAAATGTGTGTATGAAGTAACAGCTACTACTATAAGTATGCAATGTAGTATTTGTTCACTGCCTTTTAAATTATGCTAATTTTAATCTTTAAAAAATTGCTCACAGTGTTTTAGTGTTTCAGTATTAAAATAATACGTATTTTAGTAATAAAGTGCATTAAATGCAGTGCAGTAAATTGTCATGAAAATAACATCACAGTGCAAAAAAATAATAATCTTAATTATGTAAAATACTATTTCTTTTGATTTTAAGGTAAAATATTTCTATATGAGATTCACATTTGACAGCAACATTGTGTCCGGTGTGTCTCTAATACAGCGAGCTGATTGGCCGGAGTGTTCTCTAATACAGCGAGCTGATTGGCTGGAGTGTTCTCTAATACAGCGAGCTGATTGGCCGGTGTGTCTCTAATACAGCGAGCTGATTGGCCGGTGTGTCTCTAATACAGCGAGCTGATTGGCCGGTGTGTCTTTAATACTGCGAGCTGATTGGCCGGTGTGTCTCTAATACAGCAAGCTGATTGGCCGGAGTGTTCTCTAATACAGCGAGCTGATTGGCCGGAGTATTCTCTAATACAGCGAGCTGATTGGCCGGTGTGTCTCTAATACAGCGAGCTGATTGGCCGGTGTGTCTCTAATACAGCGAGCTGATTGGCCGGTGTGTCTCTAATACAGCGAGCTGATTGGCCGGACTGTTCTCTAATACAGCGAGCTGATTGGCCGGAGTGTTCTCTAATACAGCGAGCTGATTGGCCGGTGTGTCTCTAATACAGCGAGCTGATTGGCCGGAGTGTTCTCTAATACAGCGAGCTGATTGGCCGGAGTGTTCTCTAATACAGCGAGCTGATTGGCCGGTGTGTCTCTAATACAGCGAGCTGATTGGCCGGAGTGTTCTCTAATACAGCGAGCTGATTGGCCAGTGTGTCTCTAATACAGCGAGCTGATTGGCCGGAGTGTTCTCTAATACAGCGAGCTGATTTGCCGGTGTGTTCTCTAAAACAGCGAGCTGATTGGCCGGTGTGTTCTCTAAAACAGCGAGCTGATTTGCCGGTGTGTCTCTAATACAGCGAGCTGATTGGCCGGTGTGTTCTCTAATACAGCGAGCTGATTGGCCAGTGTGTCTCTAATACAGCGAGCTGATTGGCCGGAGTGTTCTCTAATACAGCGAGCTGATTGGCCGGTGTGTCTCTAATACAGCGAGCTGATTGGCCGGTGTGTCTTTAATACTGCGAGCTGATTGGCCGGTGTGTCTCTAATACAGCGAGCTGATTGGCCGGAGTGTTCTCTAATACAGCGAGCTGATTGGCCGGAGTATTCTCTAATACAGCGAGCTGATTGGCCGGTGTGTCTCTAATACAGCGAGCTGATTGGCCGGTGTGTCTCTAATACAGCGAGCTGATTGGCCGGTGTGTCTCTAATACAGCGAGCTGATTGGCCGGAGTGTTCTCTAATACAGCGAGCTGATTGGCCGGAGTGTTCTCTAATACAGCGAGCTGATTGGCCGGTGTGTCTCTAATACAGCGAGCTGATTGGCCGGAGTGTTCTCTAATACAGCGAGCTGATTGGCCAGTGTGTCTCTAATACAGCGAGCTGATTGGCCGGAGTGTTCTCTAATACAGCGAGCTGATTTGCCGGAGTGTTCTCTAATACAGCGAGCTGATTGGCCGGAGTGTTCTCTAATACAGCGAGCTGATTGGCCGGTGTGTCTCTAATACAGCGAGCTGATTGGCCGGAGTGTTCTCTAATACAGCGAGCTGATTGGCCGGAGTGTTCTCTAATACAGCGAGCTGATTGGCCAGTGTGTTCTCTAAAACAGCGAGCTGATTGGCCGGAGTGTTCTCTAATACAGCGAGCTGATTGGCCAGTGTGTCTCTAATACAGCGAGCTGATTGGCCGGTGTGTCTCTAATACAGCGAGCTGATTGGCCGGTGTGTTCTCTAAAACAGCGAGCTGATTTGCCGGTGTGTCTCTAATACAGCGAGCTGATTGGCCGGTGTGTTCTCTAATACAGCGAGCTGATTGGCCAGTGTGTCTCTAATACAGCGAGCTGATTGGCCGGAGTGTTCTCTAATACAGCGAGCTGATTGGCCGGAGTGTTCTCTAATACAGCGAGCTGATTGGCCGGAGTGTTCTCTAATACAGCGAGCTGATTTGCCGGTGTGTCTCTAATACAGCGAGCTGATTGGCCAGTGTGTTCTCTAATACAGCGAGCTGATTGGCCGGAGTGTTCTCTAATACAGCGAGCTGATTTGCCGGTGTGTCTAATACAGCGAGCTGATTGGCCGGTGTGTTCTCTAATACAGCGAGCTGATTTGCCGGTGTGTCTCTAATACAGCGAGCTGATTGGCCGGAGTGTTCTCTAATACAGCGAGGTGATTGGCCGGTGTGTTCTCTAAAACAGCGAGCTGATTTGCTGGTGTGTCTCTAATACAGCGAGCTGATTGGCCGGTGTGTTCTCTAATACAGCGAGCTGATTGGCCAGTGTGTCTCTAATACAGCGAGCTGATTGGCCGGAGTGTTCTCTAATACAGCGAGCTGATTGGCCGGAGTGTTCTCTAATACAGCGAGCTGATTGGCCGGAGTGTTCTCTAATACAGCGAGCTGATTGGCCGGTGTGTCTCTAATACAGCGAGCTGATTGGCCGGAGTGTTCTCTAATACAGCGAGCTGATTGGCCGGAGTGTTCTCTAATACAGCGAGCTGATTGGCCGGTGTGTCTCTAATACAGCGAGCTGATTGGCCGGAGTGTTCTCTAATACAGCGAGCTGATTGGCCGGAGTGTTCTCTAATACAGCGAGCTGATTGGCCGGTGTGTCTCTAATACAGCGAGCTGATTGGCCGGAGTGTTCTCTAATACAGCGAGCTGATTGGCCGGAGTGTTCTCTAATACAGCGAGCTGATTGGCCGGAGTGTTCTCTAATACAGCGAGCTGATTTGCCGGTGTGTCTCTAATACAGCGAGCTGATTGGCCGGAGTGTTCTCTAATACAGCGAGCTGATTGGCCGGAGTGTTCTCTAATACAGCGAGCTGATTGGCCGGAGTGTTCTCTAATACAGCGAGCTGATTGGCCGGAGTGTTCTCTAATACAGCGAGCTGATTTGCCGGTGTGTCTCTAATACAGCGAGCTGATTTGCCGGTGTGTCTCTAATACAGCGAGCTGATTGGCCGGAGAGTTCTCTAATACAGCGAGCTGATTGGCCGGAGTGTTCTCTAATACAGCGAGCTGATTGGCTGGAGCTGGCGATGACATCATAACGGGACTGAATGTGGCGCATCATAGATCAGGATCTAAAGAGGATTCAGGAATAATGGGAAAACTCGGATAACAGCGGCGGTTACTCGATTAAAGCTCCCAGAATCCTCGAGCAGAAGCATTAAACCACGAGTTTTGGCAAAGAAACACACTTTTACACGAGTGTTACTCTCTGGATTTTTGGGTTGTTTGTTGCAGGACTTTTAAATATGTGAGAAAGTGTCCAAAATATGTTTCTAGTTGTTTTATTGTATTTTATTACGTGCACGCCTATTGGATCATCCTTCTTCGGAAGTGTTTCGTTTGGTTCCTGATCTGTTTCTCCCGCGGTGTGTGTGTGTGTGTGTGTGTGTGTGTGTGTAATTGTTTCCCGACTCCCTTGAGCTACGGATTCTGTAACTGAATACGCTGCTCCATATTTAGAAGTGTCTAAAGTTCACGCTTGTTTGTGCGTCTGATGTGCACGTGCGTGTGTGTGTGTGTGTGTGTGTAAATATTCAGAGGAAGGCAGTAAATGTGTGCTGGCTGGAATTCTCTGCGTGTGAGAGCTTGTCCTCCGTTATGAAAGACCCTTTAACTGAGTCTCGGCATTCACAGCTGAGCTTTTAACTCGATAACCTCGATCGCACACACACCTCGATCGCACACACACACTCCGTAATGACCCGAACCCTGCAGCGGAACGACATCTGAAGCGTTTCTCTGTGAGTCTCAGCCAAATGCATGTCTCGGGTCTCGATGCTCTGGAAACAGGGTTTTCTTCATCAGTTTAAAGCGCTCATTGATGAAGAAGTCTTGACGTTGTTTTTAGGCTCTACTCGACAGAGTTGTGTGGAACTCATTACAAGTAACTTGAGTTACGTAATCAGATTACTTTTTCAAGTAGTAAAGTAACGCACTACTTTTAAAATTTACAACAAAATATCTGAGTTACTTTTTCAAATAAGTGACGAAAGTTACTTTTGCACATTTATTGACTGACAGCTCTCCTGTCCCCATGACAAATCATGTGTGTGTGTGTGCGTGTGTGTAAACATGATGCTTATTGTAGTTCTAGACTAAATGTGAACATACATTTACTCATCTCACTTGCAAAAAAAAAGATTCAATGTTATTCCAAATGAATAAAATCAGTGAAATGCGGAATCACACTATGCAAACTAATAACTAAATATGTAAAATAAAACATAGATTTTTATGCATTTAATCTCACTTTATTGGCCGATGTACTTGCTTCTGGCCTTCGATGATTCAGTTAAACTATAGATTTTTTTTTGTTTTCTTGGTAAAGAAAGTGTTAAACTTTCTTCTCCTGCATCTCTTCTTCTGTTGATATTTTCTAAAAAAGTAACTAAGTAAAGCAATTAGTTACTTTTCAAGGGGGTAACACAATATTGTAATGCATTACTTATTGTAATGCAAGTAGCTTTCCCCAACACTGCTACTAGAACAGGTTTTCCTGCTTGAATGTTGATTATTTTCCTCATATTCTCTATTGTTGCGGCTCCTCTCTTCCCAGTCTGTCAGTAACGCTCTGTTTACTTCCTGTCTCTATGAAGCCCCTCCTTCTGAAAAGCACACTGTGCTCTGATTGGTCGGCTGGATCAGTGTGTTGTGATTGGTTGAGCGCTTCGAGTGTGTTTGGGAAATGCCCCGCCCCTTTCCATAACCACCAGTTTAACACACTACTAACTAACTCAACAAGGCCCCGCCCCTTTATTCTGCGCATTAATTATTTAGAAAGCAGAATAATAGGTCCTTTTTAAAGTAATATTGTATTTTCCCCCATAAAGTCCAAAGGTAAAGTCCACCCAAAAGTGTCTTTGGTTCACTGCAGTTTTAAGCAGAAAATACTCAGCAATGCTTATGAATTTACACATGGTGTGTCTTAAAGCGTATTAAAAACACCACATAGACACAAAAACAACATTAAAAGCTGGATTTTCACCACAGGGGGACTTTAAAAGTTACCAGTCCTCAGAATATTTTGTTGTATGAATATCTAAACATTCAATATATCAGAAGAAAGAACAGTTTCATAAAAAAAAAAATTCATAAAACCGAGTACATCCAATGGGTCCAACACTCAGTAACATTAGTCAGTTTTGATTTATACGCTGTTAATGTTTGACGATCACGTTATAATCGGATATAATCGGATATATAAGATGATTAATAGCGCCCCCTAGCATATAACAACTCAATTCACATTTATTTGCACATCGCTTTTCACAACACACATCATTTCAAAGCCAAATTTGCCCAGTGGCCTCTGTCCATCATGGCCTCCTAATAATCCCCATATATATGTACACTGATTGGCTTCATCACTCTGTCTCCTCTCCACCAGTAAGCTGGTGTGTGGTGAGCGTTCTGGCGCACTATGGCTGCCGTCGCATCATCCAGGTGGAGCTGCACACTGGTGGTGGTTGAGGAGATTCCCCCTTCCATGTGAAGCGCTTTGAGTGCCTAGAAAAGCGCTATATAAATGTAATGAATTAAAGCAGATTTACAGAAAATGCATGAGTCTGTTACGATTTACAGTGATCTGTTATTATCAGAGGAAACTGTCTAAGTTATGTATTTCAGGAATATTTCATATACATAATTACAGTTTATTATTTTGAACAATGTAATAATTTAATGGAGAAACAACGAGCTCACTGAAGTAATGCATACTTGTTTGTTAACAAATGATTATGACATTTAGAGAAACTTAGCACTGGTGTGTGTTAATTCAGAGTTTGTGTCGTCTGAAGTGAAACAGTGGAAACACGGATTTTCCCAGTGGAAGGGAAAGAGTTAATTCTGTGTCAAAATCATAATGAGAACATTATAATAATTGTGTGTTTGGGACATGGCTTATAATGGTGAAACTTAAGTTTTTGTAATCAGGCTCTTAAAAATGATATAAAAATTTGTATTTAGATTTATCGGCCAATATATCGGTTATCGGCTTTCAAATATAAAGAATTATCGGTTATCGGCTTTCAAATGTAAAGAATTATCGGTTATTGGCTTTCAAATGTAAAGAATTATCGGTTATCGGCTTTCAAATATAAAGAATTATCGGTTATTGGCTTTCAAATAAAAAGAATTATCGGTTATCGGCTTTCAAATGTAAAGAATTATCGGTTATCGGCTTTCAAATATAAAGAATTATCGGTTATTGGCTTTCAAATAAAAAGAATTATCGGTTATCGGCTTTCAAATGTAAAGAATTATCGGTTATTGGCTTTCAAATAAAAAGAATTATCGGTTATCGGCTTTCAAATGTAAAGAATTATCGGTTATTGGCTTTCAAATGTAAAGAATTATCGGTTATCGGCTTTCAAATTTAAAGAATTATCGGTTATCGGCTTTCAAATTTAAAGAATAGGCTCTATGCACGATCGCTTCCGTGTTTTGTCTCAGCCCGCCCAGTTACATCGGGTGCTGCGTCGCAAGCCGTTTTTGCATTAGGTGGAGATAATGGCGAATTACACTCAATGTTTACAAGAACTTCCAGTGGTTAACGTAAATGATGTTAACAATATTGTGAGGCAGTTAGCTGTCACACATAAGAGTAAGAAAGAGAAGGGCATTAAATTATATATTTCGAGCTACATCGACAACTTTGAGGGTGAGTAATCTCTCCTATCATGCGAAATCCGACTAGCGAATCAGTTTCTAAAATTGTTGTCTCGTTTCTGAGAAAATTAATTTTATTAAAGTTTGGCCGCTAGTACACTTCGCTATAGAACGCGCTATGCTGAGGTAAAGACACTGGCTGAGATTCTACCGGCAATACGTCAGCAGCGTTCGTGCATAGAGTCTGTTATCGGTTATCGGCTTTCAAAGATAAAGAATTATCGGTTATCGGCATTCAAATGTAAAGAATTATCGGTTATCGGCTTTCAAATATAAAGAATTATCGGTTATCGGCTTTCAAATATAAATAATTATCGGTTATCGGCTTTCAAATATAAAGAATTATCGGTTAGAGGCTTTCAAATATAAAGAATTATCGGTTATCGGCTTTCAAATATAAAGAATTATCGGTATCGGTCAAAATGTTCATATTGTGATTTGTGGATGTCAAAAAGAAAATAACTACAGTCGTGTTGTTCCCTCTGAACAGTGTGAATTACAAATTATTGCGGACAATCAAATGACAGAACAGAATGAATAAATCTGTGTGTGTGTGTTTTAAACTCGAGGCGTGTGTGATTCAGGTCGACGCTGACACCTTGTTTTTCCTCTTTCCTTGTCCTCCATCTCCGCGTCTCCACAGGAGAATCAGCCGAGGAGGAAAGATCCGTTAAAGAGCTTATCGAGAGCTCAAATCCTGCTTGCATAAGAGCGGCCTCACATGCTTCAGTCTGGAGCGCTTCAGCTGTACCGACACACACACTCGAGCATCTGTGATCATACACTGACACTGTTTTCACGAGTCAAACCGTCTGGGAATGAGAATGAGAAACGTGATAATGCATATCACAACCATCTTTACCGTAGCGTGTCACAGCAAGACTTAATCTCGTCCGTAAATCACGTCCCACACACACACGTACACACACGCACACACACACACACACACACACACACACACACACACACACACACACACACACACACACACACACGTACACACACACACACACACACACTCACACGTACACACACACACGTACACACACACACACACACACACACACACACACACACACACACACACACACGTACACACACACACACACTCACACGTACACACACACACGTACACACACACACACACACACGTACACACACACACACGTACACACACACACACACACACACACACATGTACTGTACAAACACACACACGTACAGTAGAGCTGCAGGATTGGGGATGAACTGAGAATCAACGTTTGTTTGTTTAAAATATAGATCACGATGTAAAGTGAGATATTTCATGCTTTATTTGTTGTAATTGGGATGATTATGGCTTACAGCTTATTAGCACAACATTCTAATTTTGAATTTGGGGTTTTCATATCTGTAAGCCATAATCATCAACATTATAACAAATAAAGGCTTGAAATATCTCACTTTGCATGTAATGAGTCTATATAATATATTAGTTTCACCTTTTAAGTTGAATCACTGAAATAAATGAACTTTTGCACCATATTCTCGTTTCTCGCGTTTCACCGGTACACTAATGTACTATCTGAATTTACATTTATGGACTACCGATGAGCATTAGAAACTTAATCTAAATCTTTTGAATGGTAGTGTACATATTGCATAACTTGTTTTGGACTAATCGAATGTCATGTGACTTGGAATGTCATGGATCTGCAAGAACATTAGCAGGAACGTCCTCATCGCGAACTCTTGGATCATTCCCGAATCCCAGAATCCCGTGGGGGGGAACCGGCCTCCGGAGCCTGGAATCCTCTGGCGTCTCGACACACACACGCACACACACACACTGTAATGAAGCGTTTGAGTTTTATTTTCAGGTCTCCTTTTGACCTCTGGAAACACACACTGACCAAAGCGCTCCAAGTCGCTTGCATTGTTTCGTGTGAAAGTGTGTGAGATCCACAGCTTTATAACGCGCTTCTACAGTGTGTGTTTGCGGCTCAATGCGTTTTGTAAGCAACATTTGTCATTTCATGTCCTGATCCAGTAGTTTTTACTGAGATGTGCTGCAGAAGAGTGTGTGTGTCATGAAACCCGCTCAAATATACAGTAGTTTTGTGGCAGTCAGTCCATAACTCTTGCTTTGAGTTCATAATGTTCTCCTAAATGTTGATAATTCAACTTTGAAAGAGATAAGTATTTAAAATTGTGTTATTCTCACAGCGAATGTTTTCCACATTTTTTCATCCACTGGAGGTTTTTCAGGAAAACATCACATATAAACATCCAAATAAAATATAAACATTATTTTTTTAAATGGAGAAACGGTAACTGTAATTTTAGTATTATGTATATA
The DNA here is from genome assembly GCF_029890125.1 of Rhinichthys klamathensis goyatoka. NCBI lineage: Eukaryota > Metazoa > Chordata > Actinopteri > Cypriniformes > Leuciscidae > Rhinichthys > Rhinichthys klamathensis. The sequence continues at coordinate 804,844 of NW_026606875.1, forward strand.
CTATTATAGATGTGAAGTTGCTTTTATTTGTATATTTTAGCTGTAAAATGTGATATATAAAACTGAAAATCAAAAAATAAATGCTACTTCAAAATATCAATAAATCCAGAATTGTATATAAATAATACTAAAATTACAAGTTCTTTTTTCTTTTACATTTTTTCATATTTTGTTTGACAAAATGAAAGTTAGTTGTATAGTTTAAAATATTATATAAATAAATATATAAAAATCATTTGTGTCAAATTAAATATGAAAATGTATTTTTTTAAATAGTAAAAACTTGTAAACGTGTTATTTTAGCATAATTTATATACTATTATAATTTTTATTTTTATTTTGAAGTAGTTTTTATTTTTATATTTTCAACTCTATGAATTTGTCAAATTAAATATGAAAATTACAATTTTTAAATAGAAAGATGATTAGTAAACTTAGCATTATTTATATACTATTATAGATTTATTGATATTTTGAAGTACCTTTTTTTATATTTTCAACTGTGCAACTATCACATTTACAGTGTTGTTTCTTTCTTTTCTCTTACACAACAGTATTACTGTTAGTATTATGTAGTTTTTAAGTTTATTATTTAGTGCTTTTGTCAGTTTATCAGTTTTAGTTTTTTTTTGTTAAATATTTTCTAAATGCAATGCACGATATATCGGCAACGTATCGGTATCGGCCGATATATGTTCATATTTAATGTTATCGTTATCGGCCTGATAAGAAAATGTGTCCGATATATTAAAGCCGATAAATAATGTATTATTTCCTTCAGCTGAGACTCTTCAGATGCACTGTTCTACATGATGGCTTTAAATTTATTGAAATATGATTGGAATCACTTTAATAAGTGCAACATGTGCAGTGCAAGTCTGTCATAAAATCATAATGAGAACATCATAATTGTGTGTTTGGGACATGGCTTATAATGGTGAAACTTAAGTTTTTGTAATCAGGCTCTCAAAAATGATATAAAATTTGTATTTAGATTTATCGGCCAATATATCGGTTATCGGCTTTCAAATATAAAGAATTATCGGTTATCGGCTTTCAAATATATAAACAATTATCGGTTATCAGCTTTCAAATATAAAGAATTATCGGTTATCGGCTTTCAAATATAAAGAATTATCGGTTATCGGCTTTCAAATATATAAACAATTATCAGTTATCGGCTCTCAAATATATAAACAATTATCGGTTATCGGCTTTCAAATATATAAACAATTGTCGGTTATCGGCTTTCAAATATAAAGAATTATCGGTTATCGGCTTTCAAATATAAAGAATTATCGGTTATCGGCTTTCAAATATATAAACAATTATCGGTTATCGACTTTCAAATATAAAGAATTATCGGTTATCGGCTTTCATAAAATGTTCATATCGGTGCATCCCTATTATATTTTATTTCAGCTTTATTCAATTAACAAAAATGTTTATTGAGTAGTTTATTGAGAACAACACTAGTTGCAAATATTAGAATTAGTTTGCAGAAGTAATGAAAGATTCAGAACAACTTCCTGAAATCAGTCGCGTCTCGTGTAATCCATCAATCAGTGTTTCACCCGCACGTCAAGAAAGACGCTTTGTTTGCATTGAAACATCCGTCAGGAATCATCACTGAAAGATAATTACAGATGTTTTCTGATTAATTTCTCTTTTAATCACTCCCGGATAAACGTAAATGTGCAGCGAGGCGGATTAGCTGAGGTGACGTGACGCTAACAGACAGCAGACAAACGGCTAGCAGTGACATCAGGGGCAATCCACCTGTCACTCAAGTGGCCACGCCCTTAATTATGCACAACTTTAAGGCTTAATATCATTTAAACGGATGAGTTATAAAAAAATTCACCCCTCTCACAGTCGTCATGAAGGGCAACATTAGCTATATAGACCAAAACCACTTTTTGCACCAGACTGTAAACATGTTTTTTTCTGCTGTAAAGTTGGGCATTTTAACATGCGGGTCTATCGGATTGAGTCTCTTCTGCAGCCGGCCTCTAGTGGCCAGTGGAGGAACTGCAGATTCAAGAGAGAGAGTTGCTGCGTTTTTCTTCATAGCCCCGATGGAGTGTGATATTTTGAAGTAGCTTTTATTTATTTTTATTTTTTTCTATCAATTTATTTGTCATTTGTCAAATCAAATATGAAAAATATCTTTGAATAGAAATACAACTCTAGTTTGTATTGATATTTTGAAGTAGCTTTTATTTTTTATATTTCCAACTACAACTATCACATTTTCTGCATTTGTCAAATTAAATATAAAAAAATATTTTTAAATAGAAAAATAACTGTAGACTTAGAATTTTAGTATTATGCAGTTTTTATTGATATTTCGAAGTAGTTTTTTATTTTCAGATTTCATAGTTTATTTAGTGCTTTTGTCAGTTTATTAGTTTTCGTTTTGCGTTAAATATTTCCTAAATTATTTACATTTATTTTTTATTTCAGTTAGTAATTTTAGTACTTACAACTTATTCCATGGCAAAATATCTAATATTAATTTAGTTTAAGTTTTTTATCTAATACTTATATTTTATTTTATATCAGCTTTATCATTACTGAAAGATATAGCAGCCGGATTTTAGATTCGATTTTTTTTTTTTCGCTTGATCAAACCGAATGGACTTGCATGTTTTTGTGCTAATCACAGATTCATTAATTTAAACTCATATTCCACCCATAAAATATATTTCATGTCAGTTTGATTATGCACTGTTGTTCTAACCGAACGCTCTTGCATGATGTGCTAATCATAGAAAAATCCTTTAAATTAGCGATAAATCGAAGTTTCCTTTGTGACGTTTTGCGTTTTTCTTTCGTAGCACCGATGGAGTGTGTCGCCGGGTCGTCAGGTGTGTATCCGCGAGACCTTTTCGCACCGTTCAACCACATCACCGTCTCCAAAAAGCGCAACTGGCTCCAGCAGAGCGTTCTCAGGCCCCGGCTAGCCGACGACAACGACGCCGACGACGAGGGCGAGATTTGGTACAACCCCATTCCTGAGGACGAGGAGCCCCACTGCGTTCCCGCCATCACGGTGTCTCACACGGGTCCTGTGGTCGACGGCGACGGAGCCGGCGAAAGACCGACACTCGCGTGCAAAACGCAGGAGGAGAACCTCACCGTCAGAGCGACAGGTATTTTAAATGTTTATGCTAGTTGTTTTACTTTGAAATGTTCGTTTTCCGTGTTGGAATGCCAATTTTCATCGTCAATTGCGTTCGTTCTTGTTGCGTGTCTCAAACTGGCGACCCGCGTGAGCACCGAGTCTGTGGAGGCGGGAGAAACGACCATCTCCGATATTTTTAATTGCAGTACCTGTTTCCACCACTAGCTGTCATTCTTACAGACTGCACCTTTAAATGTGTAATACATAATATTTAGGAGGATCTGTTGACAGAAATGCAATATCATATTCATAACTATGTTTTCAGTGTTGTATAAAGACCTTACATAATAATCTGTTAAAAAGATAAATAAATAAAAAATTAAACAGAATAAGAAATTACTGTTGCAATTCAAGTATTGTCATATAAAATATAATATTAATAATTATTGTTATTATTATTAAATAAAAGTATTAAACAAAATGTTTTTATAATAATATAATAATTAAAATTATAATTATTGTTATATGAGGATTATTATTATTATTACTAAATAAAAATATGAATCAAAAACTATTGTACCATTTATATTTTAAGAGATGTTATGTAATCGAGTATTTAATAATATTATCATTACATTGTTATTACTACTAAATAAAAATGTTAAACAAATTAGAAATATTACTAATATATGATTATTGTTATGACATAATTATATTAAACAAAATAAGCAATATTACTATTGTAATATTTAATTATTTTAATACAAAATATAATAATAATGATTATCATTGTCATTATATCAGTAGTAGTAGTATATATTATTGTAATATAAAATATAATAATAATTATTATTGTTATTAATATTATTATTATTAAATAAAAGTATTAAATGAAATAAGAAATATTACTATTGTAATTCAATTATTATAATATAATGATAATTACTATTATTATAATATTATTATTTTTAATACTTAAAAATATTAAACAAAATAAGGAATATTACTATTGTAACATTGCACTGTGCAATAAATATTTTGAGAGAAATTATTTTAATAATAATTATTTTTTATTGTTTATTTATTTATTTTACAGGATAACATTACTGCATTAATGGTTGCATTAAATATTTCTTCAGACCACAGATGTTTGATTAATAAGAGCATGAGCTGTGGTGTGTGAGTGAGCACAGAGCTGCGCTTCACTCTGGAACACACAGATGTTTCTGTAATATGAATGTGATCTGTAATATCAGTGTTATTATGAGTCCGCTCCGGCTGAAGGGTCACGGCACAGGGTTTATGACCGGGATCATATCATCAGATCTATATTTAGTGTGTTATGAATGTGTGAGATTATTGACTAATGCAGTCATGCGTATTAGAGAGGCTTGTCAGTGAAGCTGTCAGCGACACACACACACACACACACACTCCTGGGTCATTAGTGTTTGCACCAGCGGCGTGTGGCGTATTACAGCTGATCATGATAAACCCGTAGTTCAGATATATAAATATATAGTACTTGTTGTATAATATATTTAGAAATTTCATGTAAATATTTATTTCTTCTTCAGTAGTTTTTAGTAAAGTTATTCAGTGTGTTGGTGGAGTTGAGTTGAGTGTGTGTGTGTGTGTGTGTGTGTGTGTGTGTGTGTGTGTTTTTTTAGAATGTGTGTGTGTGTTTGTTTGTTTTTTTAGAGTGTGTGTGTGTGTGTGTTTGTTTGTTTTTTTAGAGTGTGTGTGTGTGTGGGGGTTTGAAAGTCTGTGAGTGTGTGCGTGTGTAGGTTTGATAGTGTGTGTGTGTGTGTTTGTTTGTTTTTTTAGAGTGTGTCTTTGTGGGGGTTTGAAAGTGTGTGAGTGTGTGTGTGTGGGTTTGATAGTGTGTGAGTGTGTGTGTGTTTGTTTGTTTTTTTAGAGTGTGTGTGTGTGTTTTTTTTTTTTTTTTTAGAGTGTGTGTGTGTGGGGGTTTGAAAGTGTGTGAGTGTGTGTGTGGGTTTGATAGTGTGTGAGTGAGTGTGTGTGTGTGTGTGTTTGTTTTTTTAGAGTGTGTGTGTGTGTGTGGGGGTTTGAAAGTGTGTAAGTGTGTGTGTGGGTTTGATAGTGTGTGAGTGTGTGTGTGTGTGTGTGTGTGTGGGTCGGTTTGAAAGTTTGTGTGTGTGTTTTAGAGTGTGTGTGTGTGTTTGTTTGTTTTTTTAGAGTGTGTGTGTGTGGGGGGGGGTTTGAAAGTGTGTGAGTGTGTGTGTGGGTTTGATAGTGTGTGAGTGTGTGTGTGTGTGTGTGTTTGTTTGTTTTTTTAGAGTGTGTGTGTGTGTGTGTGGGGGTTTGAAAGTGTGTAAGTGTGTGTGTGGGTTTGATAGTGTGTGTGTGTGTGTGTGTGTCGGTTTGAAAGTTTGTGTGTGTGTTTTAGAGTGTGTGGGTTTGAAAGTGTATGAGAGTGTGAGTGTATGTGTGTTTTAGAATGTGTGTGAGCGTGTGTGTTTGTTTGTTTATTAGAGTGTGTGTGTGGGTTTGAAAGTGTGTGTGTGTGTGTGTGTGTGTGTGTGTGTGTGTGTGTGTGTGTGTGTGTGTGTGTGAAACACGAGCGGCTCAAACACAGATCCAGCTCTCGCTCTGACATCACTGATGACACGGAGACGCTAATATTACCCATAATCCCCTGGGTGGCAGGTAACCGGATCTGAGTGTGACATTGCAAAAGGCAGTGTGAGAGTGTGTGACATTGCGAAAGGTGTGTGTGTGTGTGTGTGAGTGTGTGTGTGTGTGTGTGTGTGTGTGAGTGTGTGTGTGAGTGAGTGAGTGTGTACTGTGTCTAATTATTTTGTATATATAAATACACACACATGCATGTATATATTTAAGAAAAAATGTGTTTTTTTAATATATAAAATATTTATATATAATATAAATGATGTATAAATATATATACAGTATATACATGCAAATATGTCTTAAATATATACATGCATGTGTGTGTGTATTTATATATACAAAATAATTATACACAGTACACACACATATATATTATGTAAACGTTTATTTTGGATGCGATTAATCGCTGCACTTTATATCACTCGAGTGGGAACTCCAGAAACACACATTAGCTTATGGTTTGGAATTACGTCCATGTAATTTTGAAGTGTATTTTATATATAAATATTTGTCTATTTTATAATATATATTTAAAAAAAACCATTCAAATTTGATGTCAATATGCATTTATAGCATTTATTTATATATATATATATACATGTATATTTCATATTTATATTTAATATATATAATTCTTTATATGGATTATGATGAATGATGAAGTCACTTCCTTTCCCAGAATGCTAAAATTATCTGCAAACAATATTTTAATATGTGTTAAATGGTATTAAACGTATTGTAGAGAAACATATAATGAAAAGGCATTGGAGCTCATGACAGCTCTGGTGTGGAGGTCTGCAGTTACTCCTCCTCCTGGCACTAGTTCAGTTCATCTTCACACTCATGCATTAAACACGAGCCTTAAAGTATTAATGAAGTGTGTGTGTGTGTGTCTGTGTGTCTGTGTGTGTGTGTGTGTGTGTGTGTAATTGAGCTTTATTCTGTGGCTCTGATTGAAACCTTTGAATCATTTAGAGAAAGAGCAGATCTGGGATCAGTTCAACACACAGTCCATGACATCAGACTGCACCATCGCAGATAAACACTTCAGTCGTGTGTGTGTGTGTGTGTGTGTGTGAGTGTGAGTGTGTGTGTGTGTGCGTGCGTGTGTGTCTGTGAGTGTAAGTGAGTGTGTGTCTGTGTCTGTGAGTGTGTGATTGTGTCTGTGAGTGTGTGTGTGTGTGTGTGTGTGTGTTAGTTTGTGATTGTGTCTGTGTGTGTGTGTGTGTGAGTGTGAGTGAGAGTGGGTGTGTGTGTGTGAGTGAGAGTGTGTGTGTGTGTGGGGGGGGGGGTGTTCTATTTTTTGTATATCCGTGTGTGTGTGTGTGTGTGTGTGTGTGTGTGTGTGTGTGTGTGTGTGTGTGACAGTTTTAAGGCTGTAAAATGTCTTCTGACACTCTATAATTAGTGTGACTGGTGACCAGATCGACCCACTGACACCTGCCACTATCAGAAATGCTAAATAATCACACACACAGAGTCAAAGAGCATTAGCAACTCTTTCAGATACACAATGTATATACAAACAACTTACAGTATGTTTATAGAAATGGGATTTTTCATGATATAAACCCTTTAGATTAATCTAATGTGTTTTTGTCTTGATAAGAGATGCTGTATTCTGAGTGGACGAGAGCAGGTGTGTGTGAGTGCGTGTGTCTGTGAGTACGTGTGTGTGTTTATGAGTGCATGTGATGTGTGTGTTTGTAAGTGCATGTGTGTTTGTGAGTGCGTTTGTGTTTTGTGAGTGTGTGTGTGTGTGTGTGAGTGCATGTGATGTGTGTGTTTGTGAGTGCGTTTGTGTTTTGTGCGTGCGTTTGTGTTTTGTGAGTGTGTGTGTGTGTGTGTGTGTGTGAGTGCATGTGACGTGTGTGTTTGTGAGTGTGTGTGTGTGTTTGTGAGTGCGTACGTGAGTGTGTGCGAGTGTGTGTGTGTGTGTGTGTGTGTGTGTAATGGATGCACCCGACCCATGTGCACAAGAACAACATAAGATGGTTAGTAAATGATGACAAAAACTTCATATTTGGTTGAACTGTCCCTTTAAGTAAACACTGCTGTTTTTTTGGACCGCAACCCTAAAGTGTGATTCCCTGTCGCATCTCTCTCTCTCTCTCTCTCTCTCTCTCTCTCTCTCTCTAACAGAATCGGGGCTTTGTTTTATCTGGGCGGGTTAGTACCACATCAAACGCTGGGTGTTGAAGGAGGCTAAACTCCGGCAACAGAGCCACTGTTGTATTAAAGCAGACGAACATGTCATGTGATCAGAGAGGAAGAGAGGGCAAGGGAGAGAAATGAGGCTAATTTACAACTTTAATAGAAATCTGATTCGTAGCGGTGAAGTGCAGTGGAGGAGATAACGGCATCCAAGGGCCAGGAGTCTCTCGTTAAAGGAATCTACGAATCTAATTATGATGGAGCGATTTAAAGGGGTGCTATAATGACCTTTTTACAAGATGTAAAATAAGTCTCTGATGTCCCCAGAGTGTGTGTGTGAAGTTTCAGCTCAAAATACCCCACAGATATTTTTATATAGCATGGTAAAATTGTCACTTTTTGAGGGTGAGCAAAAAACACACACCGTTTTTGTGTGTGTCCCTTTAAATGCAAATGAGCTGCAAATCATAATCATCCCCCCCCTTTAACCACTACGCTCTCGGCCAGAGGAAGGTCTGGGTAAACGCTCCGCTCTGGAATTTTCCACAGATGTTCCGTGTTTTTGATGTGTGTGGCTGAGCTGGGAAGGGAATTTTTTTTGGATATATGTAGTTATTAAGTTGTGTAAGCACTGTATGTGTGCAGAGCAAAGGGGGAATCCTGTGGAGTAAACAGGAGTGAACAGGCCAGAAGGAATAGGAAGGAATTATGGATAATGGGTCAAGTTTGTCCATTTATTGGGCTTGTTTTAGGCACACAACATATTACTTAAGGATGGAATACTTTGATGATACAATCAAACCAAAAATTATTCAGACACCAGATATAATTTTTCAATTTGTTTTTTACTAGTGTGATCAGGACACTATAGTTCATTTATGTAAGTGAGGAGAGCAAAATAAAGTAAACTGTGACATATTATACCCAAATATTCTTCATACAGTGACTACCAGTGACATTTATAAAGATTCAGGACCAGAAATGACTCCTCCACTTTGAGCTGATCCTGTTCTGCTGAAGTGTGTTTTCTGTAATGGCTAATGCTCTTCTTACACACAGACTGAACAACATGAAGCATTGCTTGGTCACTGGTTGAGCTAAACTGGTATTATCTAATTGTGTAGTTAAATTTAACAGCTGACAGATATTCAACATAATTAATGTGTGAGAGTCTAACAGAAGGACGGACAAAACCAGTCAAATATCCACTGATCTGAGAACTCTGAGTTCTGCTCATGTTTTATTACCATTTTGTAAACTATAGCGAATAAACCATGATAATGTGAGAAATGTTGGTGTCGGAATAAATTTTGGTTTGACTGTAAGTCTTTGAATAACTGAAGATGTAAGAAGTGGTCATATGTGCAGCTGAACTATTAAGCGCCAGTTGCTCCCAAATTGTTACTTTCAGAAAAGAATTGGGCATGCAGTTCTAGAAAATTACTTTAAAGCGTCTATCAACTTTAATAAGGTTTTTTTGTGTTGTTTTTGTGTGCATGTTTCTTTAATAATGATTTAATTAAAGTCCCCTTGTAGTCAATAATTTTATCCCTTTAAACTCATCTTTGATCACCAAAATTACATATTTAAAAGTTTTTTCCTTGATAATAATGTCTTTATGCCTTAAAATAGCTTGAGTGTAACTCGACACCCTTGCCTCATTTAGTATGCGCGGTTCTATGAATATGCAAATTAGCCCCGCCTCCACTCACTCACTCAGCTCAGAGATCCACTGGTTGACGATCACACGTTGATCTGATTGGTTACAAGGTCGTTTGTGACGTCAGAAACACCAGCGATTTCAAACCGTGTTTTTGAGACTGTCTTTGGTTCACTGCAGTTTAAAGCAGAAAATACTCAGCAATGCTGTCGACTTATGAACTTACACATGGTTTGTCTTAAAGCATATTAAAAACACCACATAGACACATAAACAACATTAAAAGGTGGATTTGCACCACAGCATGGACTTCAAAAAGTACTCCCACAAGACTTAGGGTTGGTTTTTCACAACGACTAGGAGCAATTTACTTATTGAACCCTCCTTTTCTTCCCATAGATCCTTCAGAGCAATCCACTGGTGGACTTTCTCCTTCTTCTAGCCCAAACCCAGCTAAAAGGAGCACAGCTATCAACTGGTCTTTTCCCGATAAAATCAAGTCACCACGGACTGTCCGGAAACTTTCTATGAAGATGAAGAAACTGCCTGATCTTAGTCGGAAGCTTAGCGTTAAAGGGAACCCTAGCAATGTGTCCATCAGCAACAGCCAATCAGAACCAAGGGCTCACTCACCTAGAGCCAATGGGATTGCAGAACTGGGCCAGTCCCGGCCCAGACTGTCTCCGTCGGGTGTTACGACTGCATTGGCGAGTGGTAATGTGATTTGGCGGTACCATCTTGACAGCAGTGTTTCTACTCAGCACAACTTTGATAAAAGAAGGAGCAACTGTGGCGGCATTCCCAAATCGGCAAGTAAGGGAGGTTATCTAAGTGACGGAGACTCGCCTGAACTTGTGGCCAAGTCGGGAAAACACGGGAACTCTGAAAGAAAAAACTGTAAAGCCCGAGATCCCAATGGGAATGGCGGAAGTCCGAAGCTCCCCGGCACAGAGTTGGATATCGATGCCTTCCGATCGTACAGTTTCTCCGAGCAGCCGAAGTGCCTAACGTTCATCTCGGGACTAATGAGTTTGCACTTCTATGGGGCAGAGGACTTGAAGCCACCGCGGGTCGATTCCCGCAATGTTTACTGTGCCATTCAGGTGGACTCTGTCAATAAAGCTCGTACGGCTTTGCTTACCTGTCGCACGGCCTTTCTAGACATGGACCACACCTTTAACATTGAGTTGGAGAACGCTCAGCACCTCAAACTTGTGGTCTTCAGTTGGGAATCAACGCCACGACGGAACCGGGTGTGCTGCCATGGATCCGTGATTCTCCCGGCGTTGTTTCGCGTGAGTAAGACACACCAGCTTGTGGTCCGTCTGGAACCGCGTGGGATGATCTACGTAAAGCTGAGTCTCATGGAGCAGAGGCAGAACTCACTCGATGGCCCGGAGGGGGGTCACGAAACGCAGGTTTTCGGCGTAGAGGCTCGGCGCGTGGTGGAACGGGAAGCTTCTGGATTAATGGTTCCACTGCTTATCGAGAAATGCATCTCTGAGATCGAGAGGAGGGGTTGTCAGGTGAGTGAGGGAAGCAGATCTTTTAGGGTCTTTAACCTGCATGACGTTCCTAATCAAATCTCCAATTTAAAGGTGAACTGTGTAATTATTTTGATGCCAAATTACTTGGTACAAAGTTCTCATATTCCAGTTCAATCTGTAACTATAAATAAGCCATTGATACATCGACTTTATGAGCAGCATCATAAGGTGGCACCTTCAAAAGAGTCCTAGAAGAGTTTGGAACGGGACTACCAGGGATGGGTCAGAAAGAGCAGTAGAAATGTTTGTGAAACTTGATTTTCGTGAAATGCATCTCTGAGATCGAGAGGAGGGGTTGTCAGGTGAGTGAGGGGAGCAGATCTTTTAGAGTCTTTAACCTGCATGACGTTCCTAATCAAATCTCCAATTTAAAGGTGAACTGTGTAATTATTTTGATGCCAAATTACTCGGTACAAAGTTCTCCTATAAATAAGCCATTGATACGCCGACTTTATGAGCAGCATCATAAGGTGGCACCTTCAAAAGAGTCCTAGAAGAGTTTGAAACGGGACTACCAGTGATGAGTCAGAAAGAGCTGTAGAAATGTGTGCTTGGAGTTTTGCAGTTTAATTTTATCCCACTAGTAGCCCCAAAATAACGCACTCTTGTAACTCTATGGCTAGATTCAGACTGCAGGCGAAATGTCCCATATCTGATATTCCATATTAATATGGAAGACAGCTGCCAAGGTAGTCAGTGGAGTGACCGTGAGGTCTCACAATGTTGACAGCTCTATACAAGCAAAACTATCAACTTTGCTCTCTTGTTTCCCCATCCTTCTGGATCCTTCTTATCGCACGAAACCAATTTGCACCACTTATAAATGAATGTGTAAACCTTGACTTCAGTGGCCCCAATGTAGGGCTGCACGATTAATCAAAAGGAAACCACACGGGATTTGGCAAAGGCTGCGATTATTTTATGCGCAGCTTGTCAGTGCAGCACAGCTCAATTTCATGTCATTTGCAGTTATTCGTGCAGCCCTACCTACATGTTTATTTCTGTATGACAGCATGCTGCATGCCATCTTTGCATTTCATATAGTGCTTGTACATCTGTACACCCAAAGCGCTTTACAATCATGTCAGGGGTCTCTCCACAACCACCTCCAGTGTGGAGCGTCCACTTGGATGATGCGATCGCCAGTGCATCACCATCGGCGCCTGTGCGCTCAACACACACCAGCTATAGGTGGAGAGGAGAGAGAGTGAAAGAGCCAATTGAGTGGAAACGGACACCGGGGTTACAACCCTACTCTTTACAAGAAGTGCCATGGGATTTTTAATGACCACAGAGAGTCAGGACCTCGGTTTAATGTCTCATCTGAAGGATGGTGCTTGTTACAGTATAGTGTTCCCATCACTATACTGGGGCGTTAGGACCATAGACTTTAAAAAAAATATGGACGTAGTGTGTGTGACATCACCCGTAGTGTTTCTAAAGAGCATTTTTGAAGCCCAAAGTAGGTGCAGCCGGCCGTCGCTATCTTGGCAGCGTCACTCCCGGATAAATGAAAATGTGCAGCGAGGCGGATTAGCTGAGGTGACGTGACGCTAACAGACAGCAGACAAGCGGCTAGCAGTGACATCAGCGGCAATCCACCTGTCACTCAAGTGGCCACGCCCTTAATTATGCAGAACTTTAAGGCTTAATATAATTTAAACGGATGAGTTTACCTCCGGATGAGTTTGCCCTCCCCCCCCCCCGCGCTTAGCTTCAGTAGGTGACCAGTGTTAGGCTATATGGTGATATGGCTGTGGCTAAATCTTTGTTTATCTTTTGCACATGCGGGTCAGTTCAAGATCGTGACCAGTTCACACTCAAATCCGATATTATCCACATTTAAAAACTCTATCAACCGCTAAACAAAACAATGGAGCACTAAGACTTGCAGTATGAATGTAGCCTAGTTGCCCAGAAATTACGCACTTTGCCTTGAAGTGTATGAGTGTCTTCTGTCATTTGTTAGGCTTTAGTTAAAAGTGAGCTCGCCAACCGTTCTAAAGTCCTTGTCCATGGACATTACACACTCACACAAACAAGCTTAGCAAGGCCTCTCCATGGTTTGTGTGCACAGGCATATTGCCAAAGTTCTAGCCATTCATCTCCGTTACACACACACACACACACACACACACACAATCTGTCTCTGTTACAGTGTCACCCAGAGTTTAATGCTGTTCTCGTCCATTCATCCCACCAAGTGTGTCTGCTGTCAACCCTCAAAACAACTCTTGTCTGCTGTTCTCAGATCAGATGTACCCCAATACACACACATGGTCAATCTCATTCTGGACCAGCTGAGAAAGTTTCAGCCCCTTTGGTGTAAAGTAGATCCTTTGGGAAGGCTTTAAAGTTGCCGTTTTTACCTCAGATGACCGTGAAGTGTTATTAGCCTCCGAATGCTAAATCCACAGCTAAAGCCCATATATCTGATATATATATATACAGTTGAAACTCGAAAAATTAGAAAATAGTGCAAAAGTTTAAGTAATTCAGCTTAAAACGTGAAACTAATATATTATATAGACTCATTACATGCAAAGTGAAATATTTCAAGCCTTTATGTGTTATAATTGTGATGATTATGGATTACAGCTTATGAAAACCTTTTCACGAATTTGGGTTTTCATAAGCTGTACGCCATAATCATCACAATTATAACAAATAAAGGCTTGAAATATCTCACTTTGCAATGTAATGAGTCTATATAATATATTAGTTTCACCTTTTAAGTTGAATTACTGAAATAAATTAACTTTTGCACGACATTCTAATTTTTCGAGTTTCACCTGTATGTATATATATACACACAGTATATCCGCATATCAAGTTTAGCATGTTTTTCTTGCGCTTCTTTGAAGTTGCACTGTTGTGCTGTAATTTTTTTTAGATGATGTAACCTAGCAAGGTCATGTGACAACTGTGTAGCTAGGGATGCACGATATATCGGTGACCATATCGGTATCAGCCGATATATGTTTATTTTTAATATTATCGGTATCGGCCTGATAAGAAAATTTGGCCGATATATTAAAGCCGATAAATAATGGATTATTTTCAATTGCTTTAAATATGACTGGAAGAAAGGAAAATACAGTTGAGTTTAATTTGCAACAAGTCTGTCATATAAGCTACGTAAAATTATAATGAGAACTTTATAATTGTGTGCTTGCAACATGGCTTTTAATGGTGAGAGTTTTGTTTTTGTAATCAGGCTCTTGAAAATTGTATAAAATTTTGGATTGAGTGTATAACCAATATATCGGTTATCATCTTTCAAACTTAAAGAATTATCGGTTATCGGTATCGGCCAAAATGTTCATAAAAAGTCACATACTATTTTAAGTTAGTATGCAGTATTTAAGGTTTGTTAGCATCTGAAGCAACAACTACATTTGTAGCCAAAACCAACAAGAACTGTTCCTGGATTCATGTAACGTAGTGAGATCATGTGACAAGTGCAGCATACTAGTTTAAAACATCGGTTATTGCATATTTCACACTATTGCATACTATTTTTCAGCTTTGTTCTCGTTTGTTTTGCACTATATACTGTATGCAGTGTATACTGTGCAGTATTTAAGTACACTACAGCTAAAAAGGACATTTTTCACAGAAATGCACAAATGTGCAATTATTGCATTTATTTCTGAGACGATAATTATATGTTTCTACTAATGTGAGTATGCTTGGTCATGTGACAGCAATGCAGCACACTACAGTTTGAGACATTAATTGTGTTCACTGCCCTTTTAAAGCTAATATGAAGTATATTCTATGTAGTGGTTGCTCTGTATTTAGTTCACTGAATTATACTATTCTTGGTAACTGAAATAAGTGAACTTGTTTTAAGGTCAAAGCTTTGCTGATCACAGTGTGTGTGGGAACTTTACTAAAGCTTTTATAGTTTGCTTTAAGACGCACGACATGCGAAGGTCACGTATGCTGAAGGAATGCTTCTTATGAACTATGGCCGCGGGAAAACATCCACCCAGTGTGTGTGTGTGTGTGTGGGTTAATGATTGGCTGTGTGCCGTGAGGGTTTTTCCCCAGCCCGTCTTGCCTGTTTAACCCTCTGGTGCTCTCTGGGCATTTTTGACCGAAAAATTGTACGTTTTATTTTTTTTACTT
This sequence comes from Rhinichthys klamathensis goyatoka, assembly GCF_029890125.1. Classification (NCBI taxonomy): domain Eukaryota; kingdom Metazoa; phylum Chordata; class Actinopteri; order Cypriniformes; family Leuciscidae; genus Rhinichthys; species Rhinichthys klamathensis. The sequence continues at coordinate 820,118 of NW_026606875.1, forward strand.
TATCGGAATGGTACGAAACGTGGTAAAGGTTTTGGCACTTGCTATGTGTGTGAACACACAAAAAGGTTAAATGGTCCTGAAATAAATCGTCTCACTTGTGTTTCTCGCGGTCAGAAATGACGCATTGGAAATGAATGGAGAGTTTCCTCTAGTGGAAGCGTTCGGTACTGCAGCCGAACACACTCTCACTGAACGCTCTTTTTTATTTTTTATTATGAAGCTCAAATTTGGAGCACAACTTGTTTAGATTTATGGCTTTGATTTTCTTGCGGTTTTAGAGTAAAATGTGTTTTTGAAAATATAGATTTCATATAACAATTGAAAATAGTATTTTTGTGCATTTTTCATAACAATAAACGTAAAATTCTGTAACTTTTTTTAAGCGTAAATATAATGTAGTACCAAAAAATCCCCTAAAAATACTAAATATGAAATAAAAAAACATTATCAAAGTAAAATATAGTACATTCCTTTAATTGAAAAAAAAAACATCAGTAATTTTTGCCCGACACCTGAAGAGCACCAGGAATAGTTCTTCTAAAAATGCAACTTTTAGTCTCGCGCTCATGTTTATTTACGCTCTTATAGGCTGGACGTACTAGAGACTCTTTTACCATACAACAAAATTGCATGGTTATTATATTATATTTTTATATTGGGGTGAACTGCACCTTTGAATTCATAAATTCTCTTTAAAACTTTCTGAATTATTATTGCTGTGTTTGCGCATTAGCCTGACCTCCACAGAGCCGCTCCGGACACCGGCAGAGTCTGGTGGAGACGTGTGGCTGCCGCCCAAATCAAACATTCCTGGGTTAGTGCATGTCAGGCTAGCGTCCGCTCTGAGTCTGCGGTCACTGAGAGCCACAGCGAAGCGAAGCCAGGGTCAGTGTGTCCTTTATAGCGGAAGAGCAGAGGAAGCCTTCGGTGGACTCAGGAACTCCTCGGCTGTTTATAACAAGCTATTATTTCCTCTGGGTGACATATTTAGAGTTTAACACACACACATGTTGTGTTTTCATGTTTTATGGGGACTTTCCATAGACATAATGATTTTTATACTGTACAGACTGTATATTCTATTCCCTTACACTAACCCTATCCCTAAACCTACCCATCACAGGAAACATTCTGCATTTTTACATTTTCAAACAACATCACTTAGTATGATTTATAAGCTGATTTCCTCATGGGGACCAAAAAATGTCCCCACACGAACAAGGATTTCGGATATTGCCATCTTTGTGGGGACATTTTGTCCCCATAACGTAGGGTTTACCAGGCCACACACACACACACACTCACTCACACACACACACACACAGACAGACAGACACACACACACACACACACACACACACACACACAGACAGACAGACACACACACACACACACACACACCTACAGATACACACACACACACACAGACTCACACACAGACAATCACACACACACTCACAGACACTCACACATACACACACACACACAGACACACACACACACACACACACACACACACACACACACACAGACAGACAGACACACACACACACACACCTTCAGATACACACACACACACACAGAGACAGACAGACACACACACTCACACACAGACAATCACACACACACTCACAGACACTCACACATACACACACACAGACACACACACACACACACACACACACACACACACACACACACAGACAGACAGACACACACACACACACCTTCAGATACACACACACACACACAGACAGACAGACACACACACTCACACACAGACAATCACACACACACCTTCAGATACACACACACACACACACAGACAGACAGACACACACACTCACACACAGACAATCACACACACACTCACAGACACTCACACATACACACACACAGACACACACACACACACACACACACACAGACAGACAGACACACACAGACACACACACCTTCAGATACACACACACACACACACAGACAGACAGACACACACACTCACACACAGACAATCACACACACACTCACAGACACTCACACATACACACACACAGACACACACACACACACACACACACACACAGACAGACAGACACACACACACACACACACACACACACCTTCAGATACACACACACACACAGACAGACAGACACACACACTCACACACAGACAATCACACACACACTCACAGACACTCACACATACACACACACACACACACACACACACAGACACACACACACCTACAGATACACACACACAGAGAAACAAAGACACACAGACACACACACACAGACAGACACACACACACACACACACCTACAGATACACACATACACACACAGACAGACACACACACTCACACACACACAGACAA
>NW_026606875.1:827500-877500 GCF_029890125.1 Rhinichthys klamathensis goyatoka
TTTGTGAAGAGTAATGCAATTGCACAGGCACTAACTTTTTCTGCAGCAGTTTATTATTACTGCGATAAAGAAGCGATATCGTCGTTGAAGGAACTATATCTTGTGTTTTACTCACTCGATGATGCTACTTTACACGAATGCGAGTGCATTAGCAGGATTTGCTGAATCGGGAGTGTGATTTAGGAGATGATGTCATGATGAGGCCGAAACCAGCACATCCAGTGCAAGTAGACTTTGACTATTTAACTGTACTTAAAGCTGCAGTCCGTAACTTTTTGGGGTTAAAAATGGAGAAGAAATGTATTTTTAAGTGAAAATTAACACTTTTCTCCACACTCACTCACCAAATTGACAAAATATTAGGAACAGCTCTCAGTATAATGCAGTATAGTTTACATCCAATAGGGGTGTAACGGTACATGTATTCGTATTGAACCGTTTCGGTTCGAGGCTTCCGGTTCGGTACGCATACAAACCGAACAATTCCTTGGACCATTTTTCCTGCCGACAAAATTCGCGCTGGCGCGATCACCACAACGTTGCGCAACATCAAATGGCAAGCGTAATGAAACCGGAACGAAACTGCGCTATTGTGCTTCACGGATCGTTTATCAGTTCGGAGCAGAGCAGCATCATCTGTGCAGCGCGAGCCGATCTCGATCAAGCGACACTGTTACAACCGTTACTACACAGCGCTAAGAGATCCAGTAAAGAAAACATTTGAGTTCGCCACTGAAGTAATAACATCGCTGCGAGATCTAGTGAGAAGCATTCACATTTCTCCGTTATTAACCGTAGACCTCTATTAGATCAAACAGCGCTGACGTGGACACCAGGAGAAACATTGTGCCGTGAATGAACTAGTAATACTTTACGTCCACAGACCAGCAACATTCACCATGGATTTAATATAGTAACACTAACTGTAACCAGTTTGGCTGGAATAGTGAACTGCTTTCAAGTACTTCACACATCTTTTCCCAGCACTTCAAAACTCAAATATTATATAAATAAATAGCCTATATGAAGAGTTCAGATGCAAAAGCCTCTATAAGTGCCATTTGAAATTTTCTTCTAGAAATTAGAATGATCATTTTTATGAAGCTTGTACATTTAAGTTCAGTAATTTGAGGGAGAGTAATTACTGACAGAGTTTACATTTCTGGGTGAACTATCCCTTTAAGTAAAAGTCTAAGTGTATCTGATTTTAAGTATTTTACTCATATGATCGTAGGCTCATAGATGCACCTCAACACCTTGAAAATTAACAATTGATTTGTAAGATGAGAAATAGTGTTAAAGGATTAGTTCACTTTTAAAAAAACTTTTGCTGATAATTTACTCACCCCCATGTCATCCAAGATGTCCATGTCTTTCTTTCTTCAGTCGAAAAGAAATTAATGTTTTTGATGAAAACATTCCAGGATTTTTCTCCATATAATGGACTTCAATGGTAGCCAAACGGTTCAAGGTCTAAATGACCGTTTCAGTGCAGCTTCAAAGGGCTTTAAACGATACCAGACGATGAATAAGGGTCTTATCTAGCGAAACGATCGCTCACTTCAAAAATAAATAAAAAAGTTAAAGTTTTATAGGCACAAATGCTCGCCTTGCGAACTCTCCTGTTCGAACTCGTTCATCAAAATGAACGAATGTCAATGACTCGAAAAAAGATTCGTTCATTTTGATGAACGAGTCAATGACTCGAAAAAAGATCCGTTCATTTTGATGAACGAGTCAATGACTCGAAAAAAGATTCGTTCATTTTGATGAACGAGTTCGAACAGGAGAGTTCGCAAGGCGAGCATTTGTGCCTATAAAACTTTAACTTTTTTATTTATTTTTTAAATGACAGATCGTTTCGCTAGATAAGACCCTTATTCATCGTCTGGTATCGTTTAAAGCCCTTTGAAGCTGAACTGAAACGGTCATTTAGACCTTGAACCGTTTGGCTACCATTGAAGTCCATTATATGGAGAAAAATCCTGGAATGTTTTCATCAAAAACATTAATTTCTTTTCGACTGAAGAAAGAAAGACATGGACATCTTGGATGACATGGGGGCGAGTAAATTATCAGCAAAAGTTTTTTAAAAAGTGAACTAATCCTTTAACACTATTTCTCATCTTACAAATCAATTGTTAATTTTCAAGGTGTTGAGGTGCATCTATGAGCCTACGATCATATGAGTAAAATACTTAAAATCAGATACTCTAAGACTTTAACTTAAAGGGATAGTTCCCCCAAACATGTAAACTCTGTCAGTAATGACTCTCCCTCATGTTGTTCAACCCCGTAAGACTTTTTTGAATACTGGCCAGCATCACACGCGTCACACACATGACCAGCGTCGGCCAATAGTGAGCCTGCGTGTGACGTACACCCCAGAAGCGCTGCGCTGTTACACTACGTGAACTCACTCGAGGCCCACAGAGAAGGACATGAAGAGTTGAATAAAGTCGTTATTTTTGTTTGTTTTTTGCGCACAGAAAGTATTCTCGTCGCTTGATAAACTTAAAGGGGTCATATAATGCCATTTTTGTACAAGCTAATATGATTCTTTAGGGTTTAAATTAAAAGTTTGTAATATACTTTAATTAAAAATTCTCATTAGTATTGTAAGAAAACACTTATTTTACCTGGTCAAAAACAGCTCTGTTTTCAGCACGCCGTTTCAGTGCATATGACTTTAAATGATAATGAGCTTTGCTGACTCCGCCCCTCTGTTCTGTGCGTACACCAGAGCTCTGGCGTACACCATTTGTAACTCAATAACCATAACGCGTTGTTCAGTATAAACGTGGGATTATGAATTATATTGAGAACGTCATACATAGAAAACATGCCGTAATGTACCCTGAGTGTAAACCTTAGACTCATTCATTGTGAAGCGTGCAGCTAGCGATTTTTAGCAAAGATTAATATATTAATATAAAGTTTAATAAAACGTTACACTCACTTCCGTTCTTCTGGAGATTCAGCAGGAACACGAATATCTGGTAGCAGCTACCGATCCATTTTTCATGAGCAGCAGCTTAGCAAATCCAGCTTTATACTGATCCTCGTCTATAAAGCAGTCTGGTGAGAAATGATTCGCGCAAACATGAACGCATTGACGTTGCTCGTGGGGAATATTCCCTTCGAAAACAAACTCAGCCACTGCGTCTTCAGCGGTTCGGATTCAGGAACATTAAAATGACTGTGTTCGTTATTACACCCAAGAACAGAACACCACAATCGCTTAGAGCCATTCTGCTCATAGACAGTGCTCCAGCATATCAACAATGACCGCGCCGGTCCGCGCAGACTATGATTGACAGCTCTCTCATGGAGCTGATCTCACCCGCGAGGGCGGGTCTGTGTTGAGACGCTCCTGTCAATCAACAATCGTGGGAGGGGCTTCCGAGCGTGTGACGTCACACGGTCGAACGGCTCGATTTGAGGCAGGGGAAAACATATAAGGAGATTAAAACAAAACCACTGGATGGATTTTTATCATTATATGATGGTTGTGTACAGACACTGCCAACACACATTTCAGTACAATAAACTTGTAAAAGTGCATGCACCATTATATGACCCCTTTAAGGTTGAGCCGCTGTCGTCACTCGGACTATTTTAACGATGTCTTTAATAACTTTCTGGGCCGGCAAGTTTCAGTCCCTTAGAAGCCTATGGAGGAGTGATCCAGCTCTCAGATTTAATCAGAAATATCTTCATTTGTGTCCCGAAGATGAACGAAAGTCTGACGGGGTTGAACAACATGAGCGAGAGTCATTACTGACAGAGTTTACATGTTTGGGGTGAACTATCCCTTTAAAGCGGATTGGAATTGGTAACTTGTAAAGAGTTATCTTCACTGTAAGGTGTCTGTACTTTACTCAAGTGTGGTTTCAGGTCCTCTTACACCTGTGGTTTCTGCTCTCCAGGCGACCCTGCGTAAGCTCCTGGATCACCTGAAGCGCGTGGCGTCTCATCACGAGGTGAATAAGATGACCTGCCAGAACCTGGCGGTGTGTTTCGGGCCGGTTCTGCTCAGCCAGCGGCAGGAGGCGTCGTGTCACGGGAACCGGGTCTTCATCGACTCCGAGGAGCTGGCCAGCGCTCTGCACTTCAAGAAGCACATCGAGGTGCTGCACTATCTGCTCCAGCTCTGGCCCGGTGAGAACAATACACTCGATATTACTCATTACCCTCATTATAATAAACGTTCTGTGAGATTCACACACGTTTGTTTCGGACCAGGTTTGCTTTCTTCCGTGAAACGCAGTAAGAGACACGAAACTGCAAGTTGTTATGATAGTTTTATGGTGCTTCTTTCCAAATTTGTAATGAGAATCTTTTATAAATCTGTTATCTGTCTTCAGAAGGTTTTGTGTGTGTGTGTGTGTGTGTGTGTTCTTGTATATATGGTTTATGAGGACACAAATGTGTATAATGACATGGGTATTACAACGTAAACATGGTTTATGAGGACATCTCATATGTAAACCACATATACAAGTATGTGAGTGTGTGTGTGTGTTTAGAACAACATTAGCATAAGGATGTCGTGTTTAGGTGCGCTGTTTCTTTAAGACTGTCTTAACCTTCAGCTCACCCGTCCCGCCGCCTCACACACATGCATGTATATATTTAAGAAAAATGTGTTATTTATATATAAAATATTTATATATAATATAAATGATGTATAAATATATATACACAGCAAATACATGCAAATATTTCTTAAATATATACATGCATGTGTGTGCGTATTTATATATACAAAACAATTATACACGGTACACACACATATATATTATGTAAACAGTTTTATTTTGGATGCAAGTAATCGCGGTTAATCGTTGCCCAGCACTAGTTTGTTTATTTTCTGCAATGATGTGCACATATTGTATTTATAGTCAGTTTTGCATTATTGTTTTACTAATATGAAAAGCAGCCTACCATATTTGTATTTACCATGTTAATGAGAAAATTTCAGATTTTTTTGTAAATCACGTTTTTTTTTTATCAGTAAGAATTATCCAAACTTCAAATCTAAGCTTGTTTGGACTATTTTCCTCTGTAAAGCTGCCTTGAAACGATTTGTATTATGAAAAGTGCTACGTTTTTCATGTTTTGCTGTGTCAGTCCTTCTTTTATGCTGTTTTGTTATGTTTTATGCCTTTTTTTTAGGTTTATGCTTTAAAAAAAAAACGCTTTGATTTGCTGTCAGAAACTCTCAAAATCCGTCTGTATCCAAAAAAATCTATTTCTATTTTAAACAAAACAACATTGATTTAATGATGTTAGGTGACTACCTAAGCTGAGTTAACTAAGTTAAAACCAGCATATATGCTTAACAGGTTGTGTGTATAGAAATTCTAGCCTTAAGCCCATTCTTTAAGTACTTTTATTGTAAAAAACAAAAACAAAAAAAAACCCCGCATAATTTAAGGCTGAAGCACCGCGGTTCACTTCGTTTTTACACAAAACGCAAAATTAGCCACCAGAATAGTATGCGCAGGTCGCACAAGCGAATTTAATTTGTTTTGCACTAATCAGTTGTTTCACAAGATGGCAACACTGGACCGGACCATTGTTTCACAGTAGAAAATAAAACTAAAGAAAAGGAACAACAACAAAACACCAGAGACTACAACAACAACAGACTTGAGTACGGTGGTTATGAGTGAGCCGCAACGCTAGTATAAAAGAATACAGATTTTTATCTGTAATAACTTCTGGAGAGAAATAGACAGACACTGGACAAAGATGAAACTCTCTAGAGCACATGCGTCGACCGCTTGCGTTCACGCACGCTATCAAAAATATAAAGTATCAAGTACACTCTGGACTTCAGAGCAACAAATCTAATTATTTAGCTCTCATTTGTAGATTGTATATTTATTTGTGCTTGTCTGTTTGTTTATTTTACTCGTCCCATCACATGTAGGCCGCAGCTAAAATCACCAGAGGGTTTAGAGGGCAGATCGGGGCAGGTAAACGGGATTAACGGGTGTGCTTTGCGTGTCTTCTGCTATTCTTTCATGATCTCAATATCTTGCTAGCATGCAGATTTGTTCAAATAGAAGCTAAAAATAATGATAGCTTGCCTCTGTTGTGCCACTTTCCTTCACCAGATCACCCAGAGTTACAACGTTTGTGGCAACTTAGTTTAATAGAAGGTTGTGTTTTTGGGGGTAGAGCTCAACAAAAAGTATTTGAGGTTTAGCCAAATTGGGTTGGTGTCGGTAGTTAGGATTTTTTAGGGTCTTGTGACATCTGTCTCATTTGTTCTGCATGCTTTGAGTTTTTTTATGGAAAAACCCATATGTTATTGTCAGTGTTGGGGAGTAACTAACTAAAAGTCTAAATACCTAAATTCTCCTCTCTCTATCAAGTAATGCTCGTAAAGTACCATTCATTTTAGTAAATCTTTTTCTCTCTATCTCTTTAATGTGTACAAAGATATTGCCTCCTTTGAAGTATTTATTTGACTAGATTGAAGCTATTAAAGTACATTCCCCAACACTGTTTATTCCATATATTCTCTCACCATCTGAAATGTTTCATTAATTTGTATTCAAGTGAATAAACCCATTGTTTTCTTTCTCTTTTAGTTGTGGACGCACAGGGTAAATCTTCATCTCCGGTTCCTGCCCTGATGGAGTCGCTCCCAGTGGTGACGGCTGCCGTAAGGAGGAGAAAAGAGCGTCCACAGGTGTTGAATTTAACTGAGGCGGACATGGCTGGAGTTTTGCGACCCAGACCTGGACGTCTGGACAGTCCCAGTAACCGCTACGCCGGGGACTGGAGCCGATGCCGGGAAACTTACCTCCAACCGAGCTGCCTGGAGGAGGCCGACTATGACGACGTTCCCAGCGAAGAGCCTCTGAACGTGGGACAGGAGGATTTACCGAAGGGTACTGAAGATGTGGTCCCTGAACAAGAGTTTCCCGAGGTGGATGAGGCAATGGAGAGGGTTGAGGAAATGCAGATAGAGGAGGAATTGAGTGAGGAAGAGGATACACGAGAGTTGGATAGGCTACAAGTAGAGGAACCTCTACCTATCAGCCCCTGCGATCAGATCCTCCCCGATTACGAGGAGCACAGACCCAAAGAGCACACCTACCAGGCCTACATGAAGATCCAGGAGATCAGCCCAGTACTAAGCAACAGGGTCAACCTACGGGACTTGCAGGAGAGCATCGACACGCTCATTGGCAACCTGGAGAGGGAGCTCAACAAGAACAAGCTCAACGTAGGTTATTGACTCTTTACCAGAACAGTGGAAATATGGTGGTGATTTCCTACAGACTTAAGCGGTATGGTACGTTCTCGCTCCCATGCACACTTGGGATGCATGTACAAGAAGACATTCCTCACTTCTGATTTGTGTTTTTGTTTGTCTCCTGGTCTCCATGTTGTTGATCGCGTTATTGTTTTTCTTCTTATGAGAAGAACTCATTGAACCCCGAGGGGTGCGCCAGGTGCCTTCATTGTGTCAAGGTGGTGCTTACGACAGCGAGAGCTTTTTACTTTCTAAAGAGGTACAAAACATTACGATGAAAACCAATGCACTTATGGGGCCTGCTGTTAGAGGCACGGCTAGTTCAGGTACAGGTGTAAAGCCTTACGGTGGGAGAACTAGGTACTACAGATACATCCCAGATCCTAAACCAGGGGAATTCAATCCTGCTCATGGTGATCCGGCTTCCTGTAGACTTCAGTTCCAAACCTCCAAACACACTTGAACCAGCTAATCAAGGTCTTTGGGATTCACTTAAAGAGGTAGATCACCAGGAGCGGGAATGAACACCCTACCCTAACCCTATACTAGATGTCTCAAATGCAAATGACCTAGTTAGGTGGTTTTAACGAGTAGTTTGAGATCACTGTACTCTACTTCCTAAACTATGAGTGTTTTATCCTAACCTTATCCTAAACCAGGAGAATCCAGTCTTGCTCTTGGAATGCTACCTTCAGCTCCAGTTCTAATGAAAGGGATAGTTCACCCAAAAATGTAAATTCTGTCATCATTTACTCACCGCATGTCATGCCAAATCCATAAGACTTTTATCAGCGAACATAAACCGAAGCTGAACTGTACTTGCTTGACGCGTGAGAACAAACCTCATTGGTTCTTGCGTGTGTCCTCAGAAGGCTTGGATTAAACCACGCAGTTAATGTGGATTTATTTTACAATCACTTTATAAACGTTTTGAAACGTAAGAGTTTTTAGGTCAATACTTTCAATGGAGGGACAGAAATCTATCAGATTTCATTACAATTTTTTTCAATTGTGTTCCGAAAATGAACGAAAGTCTTATGGGATTGTAACACAATGAGGGGTGAGTTATTGATGACAGAATTCTCGAATGCAAATTACCTAGCGAGGTGGTGTTAGCTAGTTGTTTGAGATCCCTGCGCCCTAGTCCCTCTACTCTGAATGTCATATCCGAACCCTAATTCTGTTATAACACTTACACCCTAAACCAGGGGGGTTCAGTCCTGCTCCTGGAGATCTTGCTACCTGTAGACTTAATTTCCAACCCTCCAAACACACTTTAACGAGCTCATTGGGGATCACATAAAGAGGTAGATCTCCTTGAGCGGGATTGAGCCCCCAAACCTCAACCCAATGATCCCGAACAAATTACCTAGCGAGGTGGTGTTAGCCAGTAGTTTGAGATCCCTGCGCCCTATACCCTCAACTCGGTATGTCATATCCGAAGCCTACCCTGTTCTAGAGGTCTTCAGTCCTGCTCCTGGAGATCTTGCTTCCTATAGACTTAAGTTCCAACCCTCCAAACACACTTTAACCAGCTAATTGGAGATCACATAAAGAGGTAGATCACCAGGAGCGGGATTGAGCGCCCAAACCTCAACGATCTTGAACTCTCCATCAGGGGTCTCGAATGCAAATTACCTAGCGAGGTGATGTTAGCCAGTTGTTTGAGATCCCTGCGCCCTAGACCCTCAACTCGGTATGTCATATCCGAAGCCTAATCCTTTTCTTATACTCTAAACCAGGGGTGTTCAGTCCTGCTCCTGGAGATCTTGCTACCGCGATCTCGTAGACTTAAGTTCCAACCCTCCAAACACACTTTAACCAGCTAATTGGAGATCACATAAAGAGGTAGATCACCAGGAGCAGGATTGAGCGCCCAAACCTCAACGATCTTGAACTCTACATCAGGGGTCTCGAATGCAAATTACCTAGCGAGGTGGTGTTAGCTAGTTGTTTGAGATCCCTGCGCCCTAGACCCTCAACTCGGTATGTCATATCCGAAGCCTAATCCTTTTCTTATACTCTAAACCAGGGGTGTTCAGTCCTGCTCCTGGAGATCTTGCTACTGCGATCTCGTAGACTTAAGTTTCATCCCTCCAAACACACTTCAACTTGCTCATTGGGGATCACATAAAGAGGTAGATCACCAGGAGCGGGATTGAGCCCCCAAACCTCAACCCAATAATCCTGAACTCTACATCAGGGGTCTCGAATGCAAATTACCGACTGAGATGGTGTTAGCCAGTAGTTTGAGATCCCTGCACCTTACTTTCTAATCTCTGGATGTTACGGGATTGAGCCCCCAAACCTCAACCCAATGATCCCGAACAAATTACCTAGCGAGGTGGTGTTAGCTAGTTGTTTGAGATCCCTGCGCCCTAGACCCTCAACTCGGTATGTCATATCCGAAGCCTACCCTGTTCTAGAGGTGTTCAGTCCTGCTCCTGGAGATCTTGCTTCCTAAAGACTTAAGTTCCAACCCTCCAATCACACTTTAACCAGCTAATTGGGGATCACTTAAAGAGGTAGATCACCAGGAGCGGGATTGACCGCCCAAACCTCAACCCAATGATCCTGAACTCTGCATCAGGGTCCTCAAAAACAAATTACCTACTGAGATGGTGTTAGCCAGTAGTTTGAGATCCCTTACTTTCTAATCTCTGGATGTTACATCCTAACCCTACCCTGTTCTAACACTTACACCCTAAACCAGAGGTGTTCAGTCCTGCTCCTGGAAGAACACCTTCAGCTCCAGCTCTAATTAAATGCACCTAATTCTAATCAAGGTCTTTAACTACAATCTTTTAATTTTAAGGTAGATGTTTTGGAGATAAACTTTGCCGGAAGGTGGCTCTCTAAGAGCAGTCACAGACACCGAACACCTTTTCATTCAGGGAGCGACTAACGCTGCTGGTCTAGTTGAGGTTGCAGTCGTCTGAGATAAAAACAGCTGCTGTTTGAGTTTTTTTCCATGTAAAATTACTTAAAACATCCTGCTTAACAAGCTGCGGACAGTGGAAAATGAATATGCTTGTAGTAAATAGTAAATTTAATATTTAATAATAGTTAGGCAGAACTTTAATGATAATTTTTTTTAAAAATAATTTAAAATTGCTGATGTTTATGTTGCTTTCGATGGACTAAACACAAAATTTAACTTAAAAATTAAAAGGGCAATCTAAATAGCCTCTGTGATAATCATGGTAACATGATAACACCATGACGACAGCAGTCCCACTTTTGATCATTATATTTGTAAATGCATCATTCTCAGCAGTCCAGGGATACAAACTCATCAGTATTTGACAGACACATGTATGTATATAGGAATATAGTTGGAATATGTATTTTTCGATGACGTACACTTCAGTTTGTGCATATTTAAATGTTCGTCAGCTACCTTGTAGTATTTGGCCTGTAGATCAGCCTTAAATATATATATATATTTTGTTGGGTCTATGTAATGATATAACCCACAGTCACAGAATGAGTATGGATTTTGAGTATTTTGTGGTCACGAAAGTGCAGGAAATTTGAGCATTGCATGGTCAAAAGCTTTACGGTCAAAAATTAAGTGTTTCTCAGTGTATCCTACAGCGGGATGTATTTATGCGTGTAGATAGAGATCATTTTAATTACAGTGAAATTCTAATTTTGTTTTGTTTTTTTCCATTTGGCAGCTGCTCACATTTATGGCTCGGTTGTAAATGTGCAGTTCTTGTGAATCCAAGACTGAATCTGTACACGGGCTGTTTGTTTTCTGATTGTGCTTCTCGCCTGACAATGGTCTCCACAGATTGAAATGCTACAGTCTGCCTGGAAATCTCATTCTAAAAGATATAAATAAAGGATTTGTTACACAAAAAAAATAAATTTGAGTAAAAAAAAAATTCTCAGATGTTTCCCACGTCGCCAAATCCAGCGAATAAAAGCAGTCGACTGGAGTTTTGTTCGGTGACCGTGGTCTCAGTTTTCTCTCAGTAAGGCGGTCACACTAGATTTTAAGTATGCGAAAGTATGAAAAAAAAAATACATACTTGTTTTGCTATATAATTGGATATGATGCCTTGCATATGGACTTCTCATTTGAATAATAAATACAATGCTAAATTCAGAATGTTAACTATCTATTCCAGATTGGAGATTTCAGTATGCATGCTTATAAATGTGTATTGATGCAAATCCAGTGTGGCCGCACCTTTAGGGTGTTTAATCTGGTTTCCTGAAGCCTGATTTGGGATCAGATTCCCTGTCATCCATGGTCAGCAAGAAGGAAACGTGTTAGCTGCTTTGATAAAGACATTCCTGTTTTTCTCTTTTAACTCTGCTGCGGTTTTTGTAAAAGTTTGGTTGTGCTAAGATGAACGCACGACTAAAGCAGATATTATTTGTACTGATATTGAGAAGTATATGATCACATTAAAGTTTATTTCATGCAGACTCTGATGACTCGACCGTTTTTCTTGATATATTTAGCCGCTTATATTCACAGATGGTCGTGTGATCGAAGCAAGCTCAGGCTACAACGAGTCACGTTTTTCCTCTGCGGATTCACATTTCGGTTCCTGTAATTTGTCATGGGAACATTAGCTGGTGATCTGTCACGGCAGCTCAGTCATCATCAGTCTGATATATCAGGTGAGTCTGCGCCAAAAACAAAAAAAAACACTGGTATGCAATGAATCTTGGGATAGTCTGTGAAGGATCCACTCGTGTGTCCTTCACGGCCCAGGGAAAGTAGATGCATTTGTAGGCCTCGATCCTTCGTCGCAATCAGCCTTCGAATTTTAAAGCAATATAATGAGTGGGCAGGATGATTTTCACGGCTACTGCAAAAAATGCTTTTCTTACTCAGTATTTTTGTCTTGTTTCCAGTCCAAATATGTACAAATTCTTACATCAAGATGCATTTACTAGATGAGTAAAATGACATAAGACATTATGTCTTGTTTTCCGGAGGAATTAATCAAAACTAAGTGAGTTGATGCTTAAAAAAAGCAAAATTATCTGCCGATGGGTTGAGAAAAATAATCTTAATTCAAACAGAAACAACATTATTTTTCTCAACCCATCGGCAGATAATTTCGCTTTTTTTAAGCATCAACTCACTTCATTTTTATTTATTTCCCCAGAAAACAAGACTTAATATCTTATGTCATTTTACTACTTTAGTAAATGCATCTTGATTTATGAAATGTTTTATATTTGGACTGGAAATACTAAGTAAGTAAAGCATTTTTTGGATTAATTTTTCAAAAGTCTTGTGAACAAAAAACATCAGTATAGGTTTTATGGCCTTATTTCATTGACTCGTTTTTTCACAAACCACGCATAAATGTGATTTTCTGAAAACTAATAACTTTTACATACATGCTGCTCACATATTGCAGCAGAGTTTGTGCTAAATACAGTGTCCTTCAGCCATGAAAATGTTACAAGTAACAGAAATTCAGCGGCCTCTGTAAGATAAGCCTGGTAAAGGTCACCCTGTAGGTCTGCGATCGCAGTGCAGATGTTCGTCTTCAGGAACACCTGCTTTGCTTTCTACGATAAACATCCATACCGTCTTTCAGCATTTGGCTCGACTTCAGACGTGCGATTGGCCCAGTCAAACCCCTTTGATGTGAACCCGAGCGTTGTGATTGGCTGCCTGGAAGAGATGACCTTTGATTGGCCGTGCGATTCGTCGAGGTGATCCTTCTGATGTCGTCACTGTGCATTTAACATTTATACTGTAAAATCTGCAGATTGCGCTCGCAGAAGTCTATCAGAGTATCAGACGGAGCTTAAAGGAGAGAAAAGCTTTATCAGTGTTGACACGCGGCCAGGTTTAGTCAAAACTGCCTTTGTTTGCCCAACAGGAACAGATTAAGGAGAGAAAGCGATGAGATAGAGGCTAATGCCGCTGGAGAACGAACAGAAGACGTGATTGTTCGGTTCAAGGACCGACGTGCGGCTTCATGCAACAGACACACACAAAATGTATGAGTTTGTGTATTAGTGTTATTGCACAGTCACTAATACATTAATGCGATTTAAGAGATGCAGAACATTAGCTGCATGAAAAACAGCATCCCATAATGCCTTGCGCGATACATTTCCAGTGTAAGGAATGGATCAGAAATCATCGCTTGTTATTTTCCCTTCTTGACTCATTATCTGTTACAAAACTGGAATGCAAAGTGAGCGTTGTTGCTCACTTTGCATCAAAGAATCCTGAAATAAAAATGTAAATAACTGTTTTCAACACTGATAATAATCATAAATGTGTCTTGAGCATCAGATCCTCATATTAGAGTGATTTCTGAAGGATCATGTGACACTGAAGACTGGAGTAATGATGCTGAAAATACAGCTTTGATCCCAGGAATAAATTACGCTTTACTGTATATTCACATAGAAAACAGATGATTTACACTGTAATAATATTTCACAATATTTTTTTTTATTTTTCACAAACGTTTTTTTATTTTTTTAAATCAAATAAATGCAGCCTTGGTAAGCAAAAAGACTTCTTTTAAAAGGATTAAAAATCTTACCGATCCAAAACTTTTGAACGGCAGGGTATTTTTCAAAAGTTAAGTTTTGTCCTAATATTTGAAACATTACGCATACTATTTTGCATACTGTGCCTGAATTTGTACATTATGTACAATCATCTTACGTAAATGATTGCATTAGGTTCAGTTTATGCAAATATGTAATTACGTATTAACAGTTCACATATAAATCTGCTCTTCTGGTGTTTCATCAGGGTTTTTAAATGGTAAATAAAAAGGTATACAGTACGAAATTCTACATTAATCAATTACTTTAGGGCCGCCAAAACAAGTTACCCTATAGAAATCCATTTGATAAAGTTGACTTGAAATTCATAAGATGCACTTTTATGAAAAGTCACTGTACATCGACCAAACCTGCATTACATGTGTATTGATTGTTGTCAGGACGGTCTTGAGAAGGAAGTTTAGTGCCTGTACTGAATCGATACGAGTCGGGCTGAAGTTGATCAATACTGGACATTAAGTGCCTGAATGTGCGCATGTAACCAGAGAACCGGTTATAGATGATCTGTCGGATGATTAAGAGCGTGTTTGATTATAGCACTGATGGGGAATAAAGATGAACTCAGACGAGTAACCGGAGGAAGAATCAATCTTCAAGGTCACTGCGCTTACGACTCACAATGACAAAACACACCAAACTGCCTTTCTAATGTTTTACAAAACTCTTAATACACAAGTTGTTTTAGCTACAGGAAGGATTCTAATGCTTTGCTAATGGTATATATATATATATACACTCACCGGCCACTTTATTAGGTACCCCATGCTAGTAACGGGTTGGACCCCCTTTTGCCTTCAGAACTGCCTCAATTCTTCGTGGCATAGATTCAACAAGGTGCTGGAAGCATTCCTCAGGGAGTTTGGTCCATATTGACATGATGGCATCACACAGTTGCCGCAGATTTGTCGGCTGCACATCCATGATGCGAATCTCCCGTTCCACCACATCCCAAAGATGCTCTATTGGATTGAGATCTGGTGACTGTGGAGGCCATTTTAGTACAGTGAACTCATTGTCATGTTCAAGAAACCAATTTGAAATGATTAGAGCTTTGTGCCATGGTGCATTATCCTGCTGGAAGTAGCCATCAGAGGATGGGTACATGGTGGCCATAAAGGGATGGACATGGTCAGAAACAATGCTCAGGTAGGCCGTGGCATTTAAACGATGCCCAATTGGCACTAAGGGGCCTAAAGTGTGCCAGGAAAACATCCCCCACACCATTACACCACCACCACCAGCCTGCACAGTGGTAACAAGGCAAGATGGTTCCATGTTCTCATTCTGTTTACGCCAAATTCTGACTCTAACATCTGAATGTCTCAACAGAAATCGAGACTCATCAGACCAGGCAACATTTTTCCAGTCTTCAACTGTTCAATTTTGGTGAGCTCTTGCTAATTGTAGCCTCTTTTTCCTATTTGTAGTGGAGATGAGTGGTACCCGGTGGAGTCTTCTGCTGTTGTAGCCCATCCGCCTCAAGGTTGTGCGTGTTGTGGCTTCACAAATGCTTTGCTGCATACCTCGGTTGTAACGAGTGGTTATTTCAGTCACTGTTGGCCTTCTATCAGCTCGAACCAGTCTGGCCATTCTCCTCTGACCTCTGGCATCAACAAGGCATTTCCGCCCACAGAACTGCCGCTCACTGGATGTTTTTTCTTTTTCGGACCATTCTCTGTAAACCCTAGAGATGGTTGTGCGTGAAAATCCCAGTAGATTAGCAGTTTCTGAAATACTCAGACCAGCCCTTCTGGCACCAACAATCATGCCACGTTCAAAGTCACTCAAATCAACTTTCTTCCCCATACTGATGCTCGGTTTGAACTGCAGGAGATTGTCTTGACCATGTCTACATGCCTAAATGCACTGAGTTGCCGCCATGTGATTGGCTGCTTAGAAATTAAGTGTTAACGAGCAGTTTGACAGGTGTACCTAATAAAGTGGCCGGTGAGTGTATATATATTTAATATTTGGGAACCAATCAATCAGAATTTCTGACCTAATCTGACTCTTATTTGATTCTTTAGAATGCATTTCAAATGATTATTGGATCTGGAATGTTGTTCCAAACAATCCATTAGCATTCTGTTAAGATTCTTTGAAAAGCAAGTTTACACTGAATAACACTGAATGATTTACATTGATCAATCAGAATGACAAACTAGATGGGTTTTATTTTTCAAAGAACTTAACTAATTACACCAGCGTTAAATCTTGTAATTAGAACATCTGACTCAGCTGTAACTTGGAGGTTCTTGTGCTTTGTTCCAGAGCGTGATGGTGATGATGATGATGATGATGATGTCTCTAATGTGTTACAGGTCCGTCGTTTCGGTCAGGAGGCCCATGTTCTTCAAAACGGTCTTCTCCAGAGCCAGAAACTGTTCATATTCCTTCAGCGCTTCCGCCTCCAGTTCCTCGGCCTGTTTCAGTGGCACTGGCTCCTGATGAACAACAACTCACACAAGTTAAGGCCATTTCACACTACAGCTTTTTATACAGACCAACAACGTTTCATGTGGTTTATTAAAGTCGTCAGTACGTTTAGACTAAACAATCAAATGCGGTGTGCACTGCAAAAAAACTGTTTTCCAGAGCAACATTCTTAACCCTTTGGTCAATGAAATGAATGTACTATATTTTAGTTCCATAATGTTTTTTATTTAATATTTTCTATTTTTAGGGGATTTTATGGTACTAAATTATATTTTTGCAGTAGTTTATAATCCATTTATTCACTTTTTGTGCATAGATCTGAAAATAAAATGTCCAACTTAAACTGTCATAAATCTCGAATGCTTTAGAGCAAAGACGCTTGGCTGATTATTGCAGAAGTGGAAAAAAGTTTTTTTTTTAAGTGTTAAGTTTAAGCTTATTGTTATGAAAAAAAACTTTTTTGAAACATGTCCATGATTTGTGTGTGTGTGTTCGTGTGTGTTCACATTGCAAGAGCAAAAACTTTACCAATTTTCGTATCATTCCAATGGAGTAAAAAAATATATATATTAAAAATGTAAAACAAAATCAGAAATGACCGAAGAGCACCACATTTAAGATACATTTATGTTTATTTATTTATGTATAAATGTAATAAAATTAGGCGTATATTTATGACTCCATTGGCAGATAATTTTCTTGTAATCATAACCACTTAATTTTGATCATTATTTTCAGAAAACAGTAAATAATTTGCTTCACAAGTAAATGTACCTTGATTTAAGAATGTTTAAACATTTGTACTGGACAACAAGACAAAAATTAGCAAAAACAAAATGAGAAATGGTAGAAAACGGTCTGGAAGCCAAGCATCTACTGCAGTAGGAATACATAGGAAGGAAAACACAGACAAATGAGCATTTACGGGAAGAGTGGAGAATATGATCATAATTCTAACTAATAGATATCCCCATATTTTCCTAGTTGATCAATCACAGTACAATTGTTTTGTATTTCAAGTTTTCTGGCATGTTAAATATGCAATCAAATTAAATCCGCACTAATTTACATACATAAATCTGAACATAAGATAAAGCTTTATTGATTGTGTTGACATATTAGAGTTAACGGTTTTTACAGAGGGGATTTTGAATATATCTTTTATCACTCCATAAATCAGAAAATACTCACAACTGCCAAAAAAAAAAAAAGTTTTAAGGAATAAAATGCTATATAAACCACTGTGAATGATATATGAACAAACCCCTCAGTAAAAACCTTCAGAATATAGACAGGAATAAATCTGTAAAGTTTGGTGTTTATAACTGTGGCAGAAGTGGAGGACAAACTCACAGGCTTTAAAGATATGTGTCGTAATTAAAATCTACAGACGCTTATAGAAAGTGTAATAAAATAAACACGTAAATGTGTATTTTGGATATTTTCTTTCACTAATCTGAATGAAAGAAGACAAAAGCAAAGCAAAATATCTCATAATCTCAAAATTTTGACCAGTGCATGAAAAACAATGGCTTAGTGTCTTGCCTTAAATCGGGAAATACTGTCAACAGTCAGAAAAAGTTTTTAGGAATAAAATATGATAAAAATAAGTGTGAGTGATATATGAACAAACCCCTCAGTAAAAACCTTCAGAATATAGACAGGAATAAATCTGTAAAGTTTGGTGTTTATAACTGCTGCAGAAGTGGAGGACAAACTCTTTAAAGATATGTAGTGTAATTCTACAGACGCAAATAGATAAAGTACAATAAAAATAAACACTTAATTGTGTATTTTGGATGTTTTCTGTCCACTGTTATTGAAGCAAAATACCCCAGAATCTCAAAATTGACCAGTACATGAAAAAAACAATAGTTTCGCCTGTAGTGTCTTGCCTTAAATCAGAAACATTAAGTGTTTGTCTTGAAATCTCTCCAGAGAGCCTCCAGCATCATGTGTCCGCGGGGTGTGAAACACAAATGTGTGTGTTTTAGACCCTCGGAGACACAGACGGCTGCATACTTTCATATTTAGTAAATATATTCAGCAAGTCTGAGCAGATCTGGAATCACATAATCACACATTCCAGCTGAACTGCAACAGGTTTCATCTGTGTTTGCTTGAGCTTATTTGCATAGCTATCGAAATGGGGACATTGCATAGACTTCTATTGTTTTTTTATAAACAGCTAGATATACCTAACCCTAACCGAAAAAGTTCTGAATTTTTACATAAAAATGTTTTTTTATGCTGTTTTAACAAATCAGGATGTCCCTAAAAGCAGGTTTTGTGAGGTTTAGCTCACCTCTGGGTACAAATTTGTCCACAAAATATGTTTAAGTAGATACATATAGCCATGGAAATACACTCAAAAAATATTTAGGACTAATTTTAAGATTTATGTATTTGAATTGCATTAAAAAAAAATTAATCCATTTGTATTACAGTTTTTACTTAATGTGATTCATATGTGTCAGTTATACATAAATGAAACAGGTCAGATTTCTGTAATAGCACTAATAAACTGAATGTGTTTAAATACACAATAAGCACTGTATTTATTATCAACAAAACCAATTTGTTTCAATCTCATATATTTTAACATGCATTTAAATGTTGCTTATTTTTATAACAGCCATATTTTTAAACACATTCATAATTTTTACCTGAATAAATGTAATTGTTAACAGATTTGTGCTAATTATTTGCAATTTGAATACAACAATTATTATTATTTAAATGGATGCATTTAAATAGTTAATAGTTTTGAGTGCATAAATCTTACCCGTTTCATTGATCACATTAAGTTTATTAGACTGTTTATGTTAAAACTGTGTAATCCAAATGGATGGGAATTATGCATTCCATTTAAATCTTACATTTATGATTAAATATTCTTTGAGTGTACATAATCTCAAAGCACATAGAAATAGATGATAAATCATCAAGAATAATTCACCGGAACATTAATTATCATTTCATCACCCTTAAGTTCCAAACCTCTGTTTTCCCCCCTTCTTTCATTAGAGTTAAACTAAATGAAAATGAGAAATATTGCTTTGGTAACTAGCTGAAATACGTTTTTTATATCTTATTTATTTTCAGTTAATGTTTTTTTCTTCTTCCAGGTAAAGAAAATGTTTTTCATGGTTTTAGTTTTAGTTAAAAAACGGGGTAAATGTTTCTTTAAACACGTCTAAAATGTTCCTCTCTCACCGTCTTCTTCTTCAGTTGTTCAGCTTCCATCTCTTTCTTGTGCTTCTCGTGTTTGAGCTGCCGTTTCTCAAAGTACTCCAGCCGTTCCTCTTCCTTTTCCAAGTACTTCCTCACATTCTGTTTCTGTAGAGAACATGTTATACACTTATAAATCCTAGTCCTACAATTTCGAGCAAGTCAACATTAAATATCTCTTTTAATCCCAAACCCAGAATCTATTGAAATGGACTCTTTTCACATTTGCGAGCTTCTTACAAGAAATTTTCTGTTGAAAATTTAAATCAACACCTAGACAAACAGTTTTGTGAATATTTGCCTGATGTCTGTTCTTTGTGTCTGTGCTGAAAATAAATATTGTGTTTGTAAAATAGTCCTGGGTGCGTAAATAGGAGAAAAAACTAAAGTGGATCAGACCGATCACTACACTCTCTTAGCCAATCAGCAGTAGGGGGCGTGTCCACTCATGATGGGAGAGGAGAGAGAGTGAGTCAATCAGCAGTAGGGGGCGTGTCCACTCATGATGGGGGAGGAGCGAGAGAGAGCCAATCAGCAGTAGGGGGCGTGTCCACTCATGATGGGAGAGGAGAGAGAGTGAGCCAATCAGCAGTAGGGGGCGTGTCCACTCATGATGGGAGAGGAGAGAGAGTGAGCCAATCAGCAGTAGGGGGCGTGTCCACTCATGATGGGAGAGGAGAAAGAGTGAGCCAATCAGCAGTAGGGGGCGTGTTCAGTCATGATGGGGAAGGAGAGAGAGTGAGCCAATCAGCAGTAGGGGGCGTGTCCACTCATGATGGGGAAGGAGAGAGAGTGAGCCAATCAGCAGTAGGGGGCGTGTCCACTCATGATGGGGGAGAAGAGAGAGTGAGTCAATCAGCAGTAGGGGGCGTGTCCACTCATGATGGGGAAGAGAGTGAGCCAATTAGCAGTAGGGGGCGTGTCCACTCATGATGGGGAAGGAGAGAGAGGGAGCCAATCAGCAGTAGGGGGCGTGTCCACTCATGATGGGAGAGGAGAGAGAGTGAGCCAATCAGCAGTAGGGGGCGTGTCCACTCATGATGGGGGAGGAGAGAGAGTGAGCCAATCAGCAGTAGGGGGCGTGTCCACTCATGATGGGGGAGGAGAGAGAGTGAGCCAATCAGCAGTAGGGGGCGTGTCCACTCATGATGGGGGAGGAACGAGAGTGAGCAAGAGGGAGATTTGAAGAAAGACTGTAGGAAGAGAGATGGCTAGGAGACATTAGAAAACAGGAAAAGGACAGAGGATTATCACTGGAAGAAGAAGGGTTATGATCAGGCAAGAGCTTTAGGAGCCGCACTGAAATTAGAAAAGCCTTCCAAGCTAATTAATACCATTAAAAAGGATCTATTAAGATGGGAAGTGTTGCCACTTTCGTTGTTTGGTAGGATTGAGACAATACAAATGAATATCTTGCCTAGATTGCTTTTTTTATTTCAATCCCTCCCAGTATGGATTCCTGCAACTACATTTAACATGCTAGAAAAACTCATATCAAAGTTCATATGGCAGAATAAACGACCCAGAATAAAATTAAAAACATTGACTTTAGGAAAAGACAGAGGAGGGCTGCGTCTCCCTAATTTAAGATATTATTACTGGGCTGCTCAGCTAACATCGATAGTGGCATGGATTAATAATGATGTTGAAACAGGATGGGTTAACATAGAACAGAGCTCTGTACCAAATACCCCTTTATCAATACTAGCTTTTATGACACCTCAATCTCAGAAGAAGATGAAAATAACAAATATATGGGTTAAGCAAACGTTGAAAGTGTGGACAACAGTTCAGAAAAAAATGAAAGGAGTGGCAACCTTATCGAGGGCTATGTCCATAGCAGATAACCCCGAGTTTCTACCCTCCCGGTGGGATGCTATTTTTAAAAGATGGACTGAGAGGGGTCTTACCATGATTGATCAGCTTTTTGACGGAAATACATTGCGCTCTTTCTCTGATCTTAAAGAAAAGTTTATGTTATCATCAAATGATTTTTTCAGAAACCTACAAATAAGAAACTATATTACAAATCATAAGGAAAGGGAAATAATTAAGAAAGGCCCAACTAATGTGGAACAGTATTTCATTGCTATAAAGAAACAACACCCACTACATAAAAAACATATGTCGCACATATACGGCAGATTACTGCTTGATTCAACAGATAATACGTTCCATATAAAGACAAAGTGGGAGTTTGAAATGAATGACCATATAGAGGATGAGACTTGGGTAAACATTTGCACAGGATGTCATAAGGGCAACAACAGTCATAACTGGAAAGAGTTTGACTGGAAAACAAAAATTAGGTTTTTTAGAACACCACAGGTGATATCAAAATTTGTGGATAATCCAGAAGCAGAGAAATGTTGGAGGGAGTGCGGGAAAGTAGGAAGCCACACACACATATTTTGGGAATGTCCAAAAGTAGTTACATTTTGGCAAGAGGTTAAGGATGAGATTATGAAAATTGTGCATGTAGATCTGCCTTTTACTCCCTTGTATTTTTTGCTTGAAGGAATACCCCAAGACTTTTGTAGTCAAAATCAGAAATATATTCTACATGTCCTCCTACTATGTGCACGAAAAACCATTACAATTAATTGGATGAAGCCACACCCACCAAAAATAAGTCAATGGAGAGAAAAGCTTGTATCTATTTATAGAATGGAACATATGACTGCCCAACTCCAACTGAAACTGGACACTTTCATACAAAGATGGACACCTATTAATATATACATTGAGGCATTGAGTGTGAACTGATTGGGGAGAAACTAAATGAATACCCTTTTTTTTTTTTTTGACCATATAGTGTTTTATGTATTTTGTATTTTTTGTATTTTCTTTTAATTTTATTAGGGCCACTGTGGTTGTCAGGGAATGTTTAGTTCATTGTTGTAATGTGTTAAAATGTGTAAAAATAAAGTTCAAAAAGAAAAGCCTTCCAGCGCTGGAGAGACATTACAGAGTGAGAAGGCTTGAACACGGACACCAAGGTTGCGTTGTTTCTGCTCCATACGCGAGTAACGTGTATGCCGTTGTTGATGTTGAATCACAGCTGCTTCATCCATGCTTGCGCGAGCTGGTAGTGGGTGCCTGTTGTGCATACTAGCGTATTTGTTATTTTGGGGGCGGAGCAATAAAGGCAGGGGCGTGTTTGTTTGGGCATCAATTCAAATATCAACAGTGTTCTTCAGAAATCGCTTACTGCACCTTTAATGACAACACAAAGTTTAATATTATATATTTACCATGTTAATAACTGTGGAAACGCATCATCAGTCTGTGAAAAGGGTCCATGAACTGAATAGATGAATTATTGATTTTATTCAGTATTGATAGTTGCCCAGCTGAACATGAGATGACATTCTCAAAGCTGCTTTGAAATGATCTATATTGTTAAAAGCGCTATATAAATGAAGGTGACTTGACTTCTCACCTCGTGGTTGGAGGATTTGCGCAGGGTCCATGGGATCTGTAGGATGTGTACTGTCCCGATACGGTCTGAGACCGCCAGAAGATGATGCTTCCCTACGGGAGAGACACGGGACACGTCAGCATCTGTCCTGGCCTCAGTTCACTAAACATGCTTAAGAACACAAGTATCCTGCTTTTTTCCTACATAAGAGAATTTTTTTTTATTCCCAACAATATTGTTAAAGAGGTGAAAATCAAGTTTATACAAATTATTTTCATGTTTAAATGTAATTTTAATTATCAAATATGAGTATAAAGGGATACAATTATTGACTTAAACATTAGTTAATGCATTAGCTAACAATGAGCAATATACAAAACAAAAACAAATCCATGTCATGACCCGTTTAAGTACTTTGTGTTGAATCCTGACTTCTAGACTTCAGGAGTGTTGGTCTTTACCCTTTATTTAACCAGTCAAGTCACTTAAGAACAAGGTCTTATTTTCAACGACAGCCTGGCAGGAGAATTAAGATCACAAACAAATTATGTTGTACTTTAAAATCTTGAATTAATGATATCTGCACTACATTCATGTTGGTTCTGTTCTGTTATCCTAAGAGGGGTTATCGCTGCTCTGATCCATGCTGGGCTGAACAGAACAGAACCACACAACTCTTGCAGATATTTGGGTAATAGACCCAACAGGACTTTACAAATAAAAAAACACCAGTGTATTCCCCGTCTACTATGCAACGACGTCCAGTTTAAAAGGGAATACAGTGCATTAAGAGCTCACCCGAGGAGCTGCTGGACCGGATGCAGGTGATGGAGGCGGTGCTGATTTTCTGGGTTTGTGAGGGTTCGTGGGTGTTTTGCAGCAGATCCCAAACCTCAATGTTCCCGTCCTCCTTCCCGATGAAGAAGAGCGCCGGCCGGGACAGGGACCAGTGGCCGATCGTATAGATGATCTTAGAGCAGGCCGACATGAGGATCGGGCCGCTCTGAAACGAGAAGTGAGACAGAATCCTTCAGCACATGCTAAACTCCATCCAAAACTGATCCAAACTATTATAAGCTAAAGTGGTAGCGCCCTACAATAAGGTTCATTAGTTAACATTAGTTAATGTATTTAAAGGCGCAGTGTGTAAGTTTTAGCAGCATCTAGTGGTGAGGTTGTGAATTGCACCCAACAGAAGTTACGGTGGCCGATGTTATTGCGAATATTATTGTCGCTTGTTCATCATTGTGTCAGAACAACATAGTGACGAAACGCGTTTGTCCGCTCAGGGCCACCGTAGAAACATCTGGATGTAAGCGGACCCGCGGTGTGTGTAGAGAGAAATGCCTCATTCTAAGCTAATAAAAACTAAACACACCCATTACTCATTAAGAGAATAGAGAAACCCTTTTAGACCAGCGCCGGGACCACCGACCATTTGTCCCGTCGTTAAACTAGCAAATGTGGATTCGGACACTTGCGCCGTGATTTTAGACCATGAGCTTAGATGGTTAAAACAGGGCCCTTGAAGATGCTTTTGTGCGTTTGATGTGCTTGTGCCGTGACCTCACCATGACCCCTTCCTTCCAGATGGCGAAACTGAAGCTGCCCACCGTCAGGATGATGTCCTGGAAGAACGGAGAGCGGCTCACGGTGTTCACCAGAGTGTGGTGTGCGAGGAACTGATGCGTGGGTTTGGCACCTGGCAGAAAACAGACATGAAACAATAACTTTAGCATAAAACATATAATAATAAAATCAACAAAAATAAACCATCAGATCCAAAAATGAACATTTTGTCATCGTTTACTCAGCCTCGTGTGGTTTCAAACCTGTACATCTTTCTTTCTTTTGTGGAACAGAAAATGTATTTTGACAAAAAACACTTCTTAAAATATCTTCTTTTAGAAACAATCTACAGAGAATGCAATCCCAGAATGCACTGCGACTAGATCAGTGCAAAAATTGCGTCGAAATGTTATTTATAAATATATTTCAGTTCTGAGATGTATTGATAAAAATAGTGCAATATAATTACAAACTTTACCCAATATTTGTGTGTAACGTGTCACCTCTCGTGTGCTTTGTGAGTTGAAGAAAAACGAATAATTACTAATACCAATTACTAACTAATAAAAACTGCTAAATAAAAAAATGATTTTAAAATAAATAAAACACATATTAAAAAAGATGAAATGTTTCATTTGTTTACCTTCAGAGAATCGTGAATGTTTGATTGTTTTTATTTTAAATGTATTACATTTTTACATACATTTATTTCAAATAAAACATTTCATCTTTTTTTAGTATTTTATTTAGATTGTTTTTATTTTCAAATGATTTATTTTACATTTAATTTATCTCCAAAAATATTTTATTTTTTAGTACATTTTTATTTTGACTGTTTATTTTCAAATTATTTATCAAATTGTATTTATTTCAAATAAAATATTTCTTACTTTTAGTACGTTTTATTTATATTTTATTCATTTTTAAAGTATTTACTATAAATATATAATATAAATAAAGTATTTCATCCTTTTTAGTATTTTATTTTTATTGTTTTTCTTCTTTAATTTAAATATATTTGATCTTTTTAGTATTTAGTGTTTGATTTTACATTTTTACGGTGACGTTTTTTGTATGTATGATTAAAGAAAAAACAGCAAACAATTTTTTTTATTCAAACAAACATGCTTTTTTCCCTCATTGAATTTGTGCAAAATAAATAAATATTTACTCAAATTTTTATCAGCATTGCAGGTGTGACATGTTGTTAAATTATTGAGATAGTAACTTAAAATCTTTGGCACTTTAAGTAAATATTTTATCTCAAAATTTGTTTTGAAACAGAGTTCGCATGGCCATGGTTATGGGTTTGATTCCCAGAAAAAACTATGTATGCAATGTAATCTGCCACATGTAAATATAACAGTTTATACAATAGACAACAAGCAAATGGGACACTGGGTGTGAAAAGCATGTGCCAAAAGCAGAAGAGATGAATGGAACAGCAGGATTTACGAGGAAGAAATGACAGGCTTCATTAAGATCGAACGCTCACAGTAAATGAGTTCAGACACGCTGCACTAATCAAACTTAATATCCTGTAATATTTATGGAAATCACTCTGTAATTGCCTCGGTTTACAGGACGCGGTTTGGTCAAATTAGGTTTGCCAAAATCCTTCACGATGAGCTTAGTGTTTCTCTGAAAACCACAACCAGCTCCATGATCCAGAGTTTCACAAGTCCTGATTTATTGACATTCGTCATCGTCTAAGTGTCTCATTAATCGCATAATTTAGTGTTGTTCAGTTTGCTGGAGATCTTCAGCTTCTACAGTGAGATAGTAGGTGTTTAATCTGGCTTTTATGGTGTTTTTGTGGAAAAGAGTTGATTGAAGATTCTCCAAATAACATACAAAGTATTTAGAGCTAAAATATTTATCTGAAGTCCCCCTGAGAATTTACATTAATTTAATATACACACATACACATATTCCGTTAAAGGTCACATGAAATGCAGATTGACAAAATACATTATTAAATATATTTTTATTTTATTTCAAATAAAATATTGATTTTTTTAGCATGTTTTATTCCGATTGTTTTTATTTATTTTAATTTGAATTGATTTCAAATAAAATATTTTACCTTTTTAGTGTTTTATTTTTGTTTTTATTTTCAAATAAAATATTTCTTTTTTTATTGTTTTTATTATCAAATTATATATTTATTTTAAATGATTTGAAATAAATATGGTATCTTTTTGGTATGTTTTATTTTTGTTTTTATTTTCAAAGTATATCATTGTTTTTAATTTAATTTAAGATAAAATATTTATTTTATATTTATATTTATATAAATAAATGTAAATATATATAATTATATTTATTTTCAAAATATTTGTTTATTTTAGTTTTAATTTATTTCAAATAAAATATATTATATTTTGAATACATTTTATTTTAAAAGTATTTATTCAATTACATTTTTTAAATTCTTTTAAATAAAATATTTAAAAGAAACTATTTATAAATATTTATTTATTTATTTATTTATTTTAAATTGCTTTGAATACAACATTTTATATTTTTAGTATGTTTACTTTTGTTTTTATTCTCAATTTATTTATTTAAATTTCAATCTTTTTTAGTGTTTTATTTATTTGATGATGAGTTTTTTTTCTTTCCTGAACTCCAGAAATGTGCTTTCCACATGTATATAATGAGGAAAAACAGCTAAATAATGTTTTGTATGACATCAAAATATATTTTCTAATTAAATTTGTGCAAAATCAACATTTATGCAGAAAGTTAATTCTTCACTATGAATTTAGTGTGGAAAAGAGCAGTGAAGATTCTCCAAACGACATTCAGGATTGGAACGACTCGAAGGTGAGTAAAATATGTCCTTTAATATGTATCGCTTATTAGAAGATGCTTTTTTAAATTTAAAGCGATTTAATCTTGATTTTTAAAATAGTAATTAAACTCAAACTATCACTTTAAACATTTGACCTCTGAATGTAATCCCTCATCTTAACTCATTCCTGTTTTCATGTGTTGTTTGGATGTTTACTCACTGAACAGTCGTCCTGAGTCGTTGTCCTTCTCCATCTTCCAGTCGGTGTACACGAGTTCTCCGTCCTAAACAGACTCAAGAGCACACGCCTGTCTTTAGACAGAAATGATCTACTCTACAAGATATTTCATTTGAGCTTCATTACGATAGAGAGTAAAATAAAGCGGTAACACACAAGAGGTTGTGCATTACAGTAAAGGCTGTTGCTGCACTGCCCTTTGTGGCTTGTTGCGTTTATAAAACAAATAATATGCTAAAATACATTCATCAATAGCCTAATAATCCATCATAATACATTATTCTTCTGCCATATATAGTTGAGTGGATGGAAAGGGGTTGATGTGTGTTTTATAAGCATGTTTTGCCCGTGCAGAGATCTAATCTAGAATAAAGTCGTATCATTTCGAGATTAAAGTCGAAATATTTTGAGAATACAGTCTATATATATATATATTTTTTGCCTGTAAAGTCTATTCCAGCGCAGTATATATTCTGTAACTGTATACTGTCTAACACTTAATGGCTGCTCTGTTAAGTCTTCGTCGTCGGTTAGGAACCTGGGTGTGCTCTTTGATACCAACCTTTCTTTTGAAAGTCACGTGTCTAGTATCTGTAAAACCGCATTTTTTCATCTTAAAAACATATCTAAATTACGCCATATGCTCTCATTAACAAATGCAGAACAGTTAGTCCATGCGTTCATGACCTCAAGGCTAGATTACTGTAATGCTCTACTGGGTGGTTGCCCTGCACGCTTAATAAACAAACTCCAGCTGGTTCAAAACGCCGCAGCTCGAGTTCTTACCAGAACCAGGAAATATGACCATATCAGCCCGGTTCTGTCAACACTGCATTGGCTGCCTATTAAACATCGTATAAATTTTAAAATATTGTTGATTACCTTCAAAGCACTAAATGGTTTAGCTCCGCAGTACTTGAGCGAGCTCTTAACGCATTATAGTCCTTCACGTCTATTGCGATCTCTAAACTCCGGCCAGTTGATAATACCTAGAATATCTAAATCGACTGCAGGCGGGAGATCCTTTTCCTATTTAGCACTAAAACTTTGGAATAGTCTTCCCACCAATGTCCGGGAAGCAGACACACTCTGTCAGTTCAAAGCTAGACTAAAAACACATCTCTTTGGCCTAGCATACACATAATACATTATAGACTTCTATAATTCAATGTTAGGCTGCATAGATTAGGTCAGCCGGAACTGGGAACACTTCCCTTAAATCTTGATGTACTCGCTACATCATAAGAAGAATGGCATCTACGCTAATATTAGTGTCTTTGTTTATCCCGAGGTTTTCCCGCAGCCTGCCGGATCCAGGCCGTGTCCAGATCTGACGAGGGAGCTTTGCCTGGACCCGATGACAATGCAGTGCTGAAGTGTCCACTATCCTCTCCCTATGGAGGATCCCTTTCCCACTCTACAGATAAAGCGCTGTGAATTCCGGCTCGCGTACCCCGAAGTGATAAAATAAAACAAATTCTGTATCAAAATGTATAGGCAAGAAAAGTAGTTTGTTTAGGCTGGGTTGTATGAATTACAAACCTGCGCACATATTTTAAAAAGCACATAACTATAGAATTCTGAATGAGCATGTGAACGCCGTCAGCGTTAATCACAGGTTCGCGTTTAAAGTCTGATCATTTTGACGGAGGTGAATCAATCAAAGTTAACTTTAGCTGGAAGTAACATTATTCAAGAACCGCTATAACGCCAAAACAATCTGTTACCTTAAATTATATGTTTATCTCTGTAAAGCTGCTTTGAAACAATCCATTGTTAAAAGCGCTATATAAATGAAGATGACTTGACTTGACTTGTAACGTCCTAAGACAAACGGTAATGCCATGTTGTTAGATTAGCACCTGTAGAATTTCCTTTTGTTGAAAGGCAAGCCCAGATAAAAGTAAAAAGCTTCTATTATATTCAGATCCATGTCCGAGGCAGTTCGACTTCACAAACGCATTTCTTTACAAAACAATTTAAAAAAAATTCTCGTAATTTTGACTTTATTCTTGAAATATTTCGACTTTATTCTTGAAATATTTCGACTTTAATCTTGAAATATTTTGACTTTATTCTTGAAATATTTCGACTTTATTCTTGAAATATTTCGACTTTATTCTTGAAATATTTCGACTTTAATCTTGAAATATTTCGACTTTATTCTTGAAATATTTCGACTTTAATCTTTAAATATTTCGACTTTATTCTTGAAATATTTTGACTTTATTCTTGAAATATTTCGACTTTAATCTTTAAATATTTCGACTTTATTCTTGAAATATTTCGACTTTATTCTTGAAATATTTCGACTTTATTCTTGAAATATTTCGACTTTAATCTTTAAATATTTCGACTTTATTCTTGAAATATTTCGACTTTAATCTTGAAATATTTCCACTTTATTCTTGAAATATTACGACTTTAATCTTGAAATATTTCGACTTTATTCTTGAAATATTTCGACTTTAATCTTGAAATATTTCCACTTTATTCTTGAAATATTTCGACTTTATTCTTGAAATATTTCGACTTTATTCTTGAAATATTTCGACTTTATTCTTGAAATATTTCGACTTTATTCTTGAAATATTTCGACTTTATTCGTGAAATATTTCGACTTTATTCGTGAAATATTTCGACTTTATTCTTGAAATATTTCGACTTTATTCGTGAAATATTTTGACTTTATTCTTGAAATATTTCGACTTTATTCTTGAAATATTTCGACTTTATTCTCGTAATTTTAGATTTATTTATTTTTTTACGTTGCGCTTCAGGGCTTCCGCAGACACCAGCGCCTTACCTCCGTCCCCACGTATAGTTTTGTGCTGATGTTCTCCAGGGGTTTCTGCTGTTTGGCCGACGGCACCCGGAGCTGCGCGAACCCTTCCCGATCCGTGTCCTGTGGGGGTTTATCACCTAGAGAGAAAACACAGGCGTTAAAGGTGAGTGGAAATTGAATTAACGCTTTTTGGAGTCGCACAATAATGCATTATTTCCCCCTGAAATTAAAAATCTGTCATCATGAATCAATCACGGTTTGCTTATATCAGGTAATGGTAACATGACATGCAGGTAAACAAATAAAATATTTAAACTTTTTTTTGTAGTAAAGATAAAATATTTAGTTTTTTATCTTGATTGTTTTTTTTTTTACTATTTACATATTTCTTTTTATTCTAAAGTAAAAAAAAATTTGTGTGTGTTTTATTTTTATTTTTATCTTATAATAATTTATTTTAATTGTGACTGACCATTGAGTTTCATATAAATAGTTTATTTATAAGGTTAATAAACTTGACCTTAACAAATTCTTCTGGAAGACTAGGACAACATTTTGAGATTGAAATGATACATTTGTAATCACTTGAAACAGACCTATGACATCATGTCACATGCACTGTGGAGGTGGCGCCGGGGATAGGGCCCGTCATCGTTGCTTGCAGCTATATTATTGATTTTATTTAAAAATTATTTCAATTATAATTGATTTCAAACAAAATATTTCCTCTTTTTAGTAATTATTTTATTTAGATTTTTGTTATAAGATTAAAATAAACATTTTATTACTTTATTATTTATTTTAATAAATATTTATACTTTTTTTAATTTACTGATGCTTTTTCTTTCCAGAACTCCAGAACTTTGTTTTTGCTTCATATATATATAAAGAAAAATACACCTAAACAATTTGTTTGTATAAAAAACAAATATATATTTTTCTAAATTAAATTTGTGCTAAATGAAGATTTGAATTGAAGGTTCGGTGTGGAGGCTGTAGGAATGAGCTGACAGATGAAAGAGTCAGTGTTTCTGCTCTTCAGTTCAACGCGAGGTATACACAACTCTACTTATGCGAAAACTCCTGTTATAATCAATAAAGCGGCTTACACTGTGCAATGAATCTCTTATTGACATTGTGTTTAAACTTTGTTGGTTATAATAAAAGGATTCGCAAGCGTGCAGAACTCTTTTGGGTTCATGCGCTCAACAGATATGTCTGTGATTGGCTACATAGCTCAACGCTGCAAAAACAGGTTGTAAATAGTGACCGAATAAATCTAAAATAGTGCTGGTGTCTCACCTGTAACGTAGTCCACTGTATTGTCCCGAAAGCTGAACTTCAGAGGACTGTATTCACCACTGGAGCCGATCTTTGGCAAGGAGACCTACAGTAGACAGAGGGAACCTGATTTAAAGGCACTTTATATAAAACAAAGCAGCTTCACAGTAATAAACAGGAAAATGACAGAATCAATAACTTTAATTCCTGCTGTAAAGCAGCTAAAAAGACATTTAGTCCGTCTTGAGCCAAGGATCACAGTGGTGTAAAAACATTCAGTCTAAAGCCCTATTCGCACGGGATTAGTATTATCTGGGGACCTCGTGTGATTTAAAAATTACCCCGCCACATCTGAATTTCGTGTGGCGCATTCGCACGGGATAACCGAAGCCTGTGATTTTACTCGAATTTACTGACTTATCTCCCGGATATGACATCAATAGGCTTGGAAATTTCTTTTCGTTACAGGTCTAGCTGTATGATATATTATGACCTAAACAGAATAAAGTTCCTTACCGCATGCTGCTATACATGTCATTCATCTCCATCTAATCATTCGTTTTGTTTTTGCTCTTCTGATGATTTTCAGCTTTCACTTTCTGCAAATTGTGTAGTTGCGATATGACCCAGCACCCAAAATACTATCAAAACACTCCAAACCAGCCTCCATTCTTCGCGGAAGATGGATAAAAAGGCGCACATGAAACAAAAACCTTGAAAAAATGACATACGATCCGGCCAAATCACAGAGATCCCGATTCGCGCGGGACTAATATTATCACAGGACCTCGGTGTTCGGCGAAATATAGTAGGTCATTTGCGGGGGAATTTTTACTTTACAAATTACAGACATGGCCGATTCCCACGGGATTAAGATCACAGACAAACTCCGCAATTATTACAAATTACTATATGTCACCAGATAATACTAATCCCGTGCGAATAGGGCTTTAGTCAAACGGTTTAGGAGTTATGAGTGATTTAGTAGTTTTGGTTGCTGTAGCGCCACCTATGGGCCAATCGGGGTCATACTCTGATAGGTTCTCCCCAAATTGAGGACTACCACCTGGCCAGGTTCACGTCTCTAGCTCTTACGGTTTGGTCTGCGCGATCAGTTTTACCAATCCTTACAATTACAGTAGGGTTTCAGCACTTGTGCTTGAACCCCTAATAATTAAAGCGCAGTGTGAAAAGCCCCAGACATGTGTGTGTGTGCAGCACATACTCGGATCAAGGGTTTCCAGGTCAGGTTGAGGTGTTTGAAGGTGTTTGGTACACCATGAGGGTTTTCCGGGGGCTTTTCCTCCGATTTCTGTTTCACGTCCGTGAGGGACTGAG
The DNA here is from genome assembly GCF_029890125.1 of Rhinichthys klamathensis goyatoka. Lineage (NCBI taxonomy): Eukaryota > Metazoa > Chordata > Actinopteri > Cypriniformes > Leuciscidae > Rhinichthys > Rhinichthys klamathensis. The sequence goes on from NW_026606875.1 coordinate 860,440, forward strand.
ACACGACACGAGGAGGTCGAAGATCCCAGAATAACACACAGCTGAAACACGCACACACATTGAGGAGTGAGTTTGATGTTAAACAAGAGCATAAGCATGTGTGTGTGTGTCTAGTGTAGATCACAGCACCAGTCAGGAGAACACGTGACCATCTGAACGGACATACGACTCGGGTTTTCCACTGGAATCCCTAATCGGGACACCTGAGCGAGAAATTGAGGAACATAAATGCTGCAGTGTGATTTAAATGTAAATATTAAACTCTTAAATGCAAAAAAATGCTTTTCTTACTTAGTATTTTTGTCTTGTTTCCAGTCCAAATATCTAAAAACTCTTAAATCAAGATGCATTTACTAGATGAGTAAAATGGCATAAGATATTAAGTCCTGTTTTCTGGGGGAATTAATCAAAATTAAGTGAGTTGATGCTTAAAAAAAGCAAAATTATCTGCCAATGGGGTGAGAAAAATAATCTTAATTTAAACAGAAACAACATTATTTTTCTCACCGCATTGGCAGATAATTTTGCTTGTTTTAAGCATCAACTCACTTAATTTTGATTAATTCTCCAGAAAACAGGACATAATATCTTATATCATTTTACTCATCTAGTAAATGCATCTTGATTTAAGAATGTTTACATTGTCTGATGAGATATGGGAAGAAGGCCTATCGAGAATAAAGAGCTGTTCTGTAAATTCGAGATACAAATTAATCCAGTTTAAAGTTATACACCGAATTCACTACTCCAAAACTAGATTAAGCAAAATATTTCCCTCCATATCTTCTCAATGTGATAGGTGTGGGATGGCGGAGGGGACATTGGCACATTTATTTTGGTTCTGCCCTAATTTATATGATTTCAGGTCTAAGATTTTTGAATTGTTTTCAAGCGCATACAGAATTAACATTCAACCTGACCACAATCTGGCTATTTTTGGCTATTCTGATGTAATGGATACTATTCCCCATACTTTTCAGCATGCTCTAATAGGCTTGATTGCGGCCAAGAAAGTAATACTCCTCAATTGGAAAAGTTCACAAGCGCCTTGTTTTCGAAGATGGTTAAATGAGATGCTTTTTAATATCCAAATTGAACACTTACATTTTGGGGAGTTCTACTCACAAAAAAGATTTGAAGCCACATGGCGACCTCTCTTGGGACTTTTGGTAGTTTAACACTTATTTCCCTCTCCTGTGGGGAATTTGCTGTATTATAAAACAATTGCGAATATTGTAATTTATGTGTATCTATTTATTTTTCTTTTCAATAATTATTGTGTATATATTTGTGGACTGAGGCAATCTTAGATGTTTTTTTTTTTTTTGTGTCTTTGTTGTCCTGACTGTTTTATGTTTTTTGTGTTTGTTCATATAACTTCAAAACTGTTAATACAAATAATAATAAAAAAAGAATGTTTACATATTTGGACTGGAAACAAGACAGAAACACTGAGTAAGAACAGCCTTTTTTGCAGTGTAACCGCTATATCCTTCTGTTTTTAAAGACAGGAGAGTTAACCCCTGGTTTACCTCGAATGTTTCTGGCAGCCACTGAATGTCTGTGACCGGCGCTTTGTGTCCGTTCTCTATCCCAGACACAGCGCAGTACCGGACCACGGGGATTACATCGCTTGTGTCCTGGAAAAACATGCACATATTTTATTTGCATAGTGTAAAAAAAGGTTTAATTTGTTAGTTTTCTATATTAGTTAACATGAAAAATACTTCTACAGCATTTAGTAATCTTAATTAATGTTAACATTTACAATTGAAACATTAATTTCACAACATAAAACTCTAATCTACACAAGTGATGAGAAAACTAAGACGAAACAGTTATTTCAATGAAAATCCATCAAATGTGACCCATCACACGTAGGATTCTGGGAATGTCAATGTGCGTTTTTTACTGTATATTATAAGATGACATTTACATTTTTACATTTTACAGTTATACAGTATTTTACTGTAAAATTACACGAAACGTCCCATTAGGTCTATTACAGTTTTTCACTGTATAGAGTAAGGGAACTTACCAATAACTTACCAATACAGGTTTTTACCATAGCATTCTTACAGTCTTTTACTGTTAAAATTGCAGTAATTTTTTACAATGTGTCTGTAGTATTGTTTTTATATAAAGCTAATAATAATAACTAGATACACAGTATTTATTTAGATGTCATTTTTACATTTAAGGATGTCATCAAAGGCACATTTAGCACATCTGGACACAATATGTTCCCAAAGTATTGCTAGCAAACACACACATGCTCTTAATGCTCATCTTCTGTGATTGGGAAAGTGTGTTTATATAAGGTATCAGTTAAACGTCAGTTCATTAAATGAGCTTTAAACAGATTGTTGGTGGTCACATGACCCGTTGTGAACTGCTGTTTGCACACATAACAGCTGTGTGTGTGTGTGTGTGTGTGTGTGTGTGTGTGTGTGTGTGTGTGTGTGTGACTCACTAGTTTGTTTGAGATGTTGTCACCGCCACTGCGGGTGTCCTGAAGTCTCTCCACATGTGCTGAAATATCCCATAACACTACCTGTAAACAAGACAAAAGTTAGTCGATATACTGCATGTCACGAGTCGACAGCATAACAGTGTGTTAACGTCGCAGAAGATGCACATATTGAACATTCATAAAACCAGAACGTAATAATGTGTTTGGTTTGTTTTAGGTCTTTGTGGAGATCTTACAAATCTCCACGGTCCAGTTTTACCTCCATTTCTGCTGAGATCCATCATAAGGCAAGGCTAGTTTGTTTATAGCACATTTATTTATTTATTTTATTTATAAGTTTATTTGTATAAGGACAGTACAAAAAAAACATGATCCCAGTTAAAACTGGAAAATATGTATTGCACATAGAGAGTATAGCAAGAGCTAATTTGCATCTCAGGTCCCTAGGAAGGCTTTTCTATTAAAAAAATAAAAGAAAATACAATAAAAAAACTAAGACTCATAGAATAAAACCACCACATTGTGTCACTTACAGACAATCAAATACCTACCTAAAATTATACATATCAGAAATGAGCTTACAACTCAAGCATAAAACTTTAACATCACAATACACTTTTATGTTACATTACACTCTTACATTACACTTTAATAAAATAAAATAAAACTTTTACTTTTACATTACATTACACTTTTACATACTAAAATTATTACATTTAAATATGCGTGCAGTTCTGGTTTATTTTAAACCACCGTTTTAACTTCAGTGTAAAGGACTTTATTTCAGGTATTACCTTAAACTCATTTGGCAGCAGGTTCCAGAGTTTGGAGCCCTCTACAGAAAAGGCTCTTTGCCCTTGTGTAGTCTTACGAAAATTAATCCTACAATTACCACCTGCCGAACTCCTAGTGATTCTATTTGTATCATCCTGTCTCTTTATCAATTTACATAAGACTGATGGTGCCTTATTGTGCAAACATTTAAAAATCAATTTTATATATGACAGGTTCTTAAAACTCACAAAACTTAGCATATTAGTTTTTTTTAAAAACATTGCAGTGATGCCATTGATTTGGCTTTTTATCCATTATTTTTAGAGCTCGATTATATAACATTTCATACATGTTGGTTATTTAAAGTGCTTTACATTAAAAGGCACATTTTTTTCATGCACTGCTCAATGTTAAGATTATGAGCTATTCTGCCACCATAAAATGTCTTTCTTCAGATTAGTGTAAATAAAACGTAATCTTTGTTTTATTGCACTTCATCAATTTGCGTCTGTAGATTTCAATTACACTACATATCTTTAAAGAGTTTGTCCTCCACTTCTGCAGCAGTTATAAACACCAACATTTACAGTGTTATTCCTGTCTATATTCTGAAGGTTTTTACTGAAGGATTTGCTAATATATCACTCACACTGATTTATATAACATCGTATTCCTAAAACATGGTGAAAATCTGTTTTTTTTCAGGCTGTCGACAGTATTTTCTGATTTATGCAGTGATAAAAAGAGATATCCAAAATCCCCTCAGTAAAAACCTTTAACTCTAATATGAATATAATATATGTATGAATATATAATAATATTTATGTTCTGGAAGTGTATACAAATGAGTGCATGTTTAATTAGACAATGGCCTATTTCCACATTTAAACATAATATTCTGAAAAACTTGGTACAATACTTTCTTAATGTAGTCAACTGGGGAAAATATGGTGATATATACCAGTTAAAGTCCCCCTGTGGTGAGAATCCAGCTTTGTTTATGTGTCTATGTGGTGTTTTTAATATGCTTTAACACACACCATGTGTAAGTTCATAAGTCGACAGCATTGCTGAGTATTTCCTGCTTAAAACTGCAGTGAACCAAAGACAGTCTCAAAAACACGGTTTGAAATCGCTGGTGTTTCTGACGTCACAAACGACCTTGTAACCAATCAGATCAACGTGTGATCGTCAACCAGTGGATCTCTGAGCTGAGTGAGTGAGTGGAGGCGGGGCTCATTTGCATATTCATAGAACCGCGCATACTAAATGAGGCAAGGGTGTCGAGTTACACTCAAGCTATTTTAAGGAAAAAACATTTAAATATGTAATTTTGCTGATCAAAGATGAGTTTTAAGGGATACAATCATTGACCACAGGGGGACTTTAACATTTTAACCCTAATTATCTATAGTGTCTTTCCTTTAAAATGATCATTAAATAATCAGAACAGATGCATAAGAGATAACATATAGGATAAAAGAGTGTAAGTGGAAGGTGAAACTGGTTTCTGGAGTGATGTGCACCTGGCCGTTTATGCAGCCGCCAGCGATGATGTTCGGGTCTGACGGGCAGAACTGGAAACAAAGAACATCTTCAGGACATTCAAGCTGCAACTGCAAAGCAAACAGTGGATTGAGTTCACATCTGTTCTTCTGCTCACGGTTCTGCCTCGATTACAGGGGTGTACGCTAAAATAAATGTTCTTAATGCTTTTAATCATTAAAAATAGGGGATAAATCCTTCCTATCACAGCCAGAAAAAACTCTTAAATGAAAGGTAGTGTTGGTGTTTACTGAGCGGGTCTCAGTGATGATTATTATAATGTTTTATTATTGTTATTGAGTGTTTTTTGTGTTTTTATATTTATGTACATTGTTGGTTCTTTGTGTGTATGCATGTTAAAACACAAGCATAATAAAGGAATCAATCAATCAATTGTATGATTGTGCATTTTGTATTTTACATGCTATTTCCAAACTGCAGTAAACATTACACTGGAAACTTTTGTATACGTAACATACACTGATGATGAAGATGAAGATGATGCTGATTACCTGTGGGTTTATGGGGTCAGTGAAGCTCCAGAAGAGAATGTATGACGGGTTTAACAGGAGTTTAGTGGAGTTCTCGATCCGCTCCTCGAGGGACAGTCTCTCCGTCATGGCCACCGCAATCACACCTGAAAACACACTCCTTTATTATGCAGAACAATGGGGGAAATCACACATATTTGATCATTTTATTGTATGTCTATTTTAATATTATTTTATTGTATTTTATTTTGCACTAAGACTATTTTATTTTATTTAGCACTTGGATATTTATTTAACTTTTTCACTATGGATATTGTATTTTATTATTATTTTATTTTGCTTTATTTAATTATTTTATTCTGCACTTCTGGATATGTTATTTTATTTTGTACTATGGCTATTTATTGTTATTTTATTTGATTACTTTATATTGCACTCTGGATATTTTATTTTGTACTATAGCTATTTAATTTTATTAAAAAATTTTTTTTTTTTATATATATATATCTTTTTTTTAATAAGAAATACAATTTACAGACCCAAATCTACAGAGACAATACATGCTTATACATTCATCCTCACATTCATACCCCAAAAACATACATGAGAAAAGGTTTCATATAATTATAATAAACATAGAATATTATTCCATTTTTTGTTATATTCATCTAATTTATTGTTGCTTTCTGCTATTATCTTTTCTAAAAGAAGATGCGACCTTATAACATTCTTAAAGTAACCTAAACACAAGCATGATGATACTTTTTAAATTTTATTTAATTTTACTATTTTATGTTATTATTTTATTTTTATTTTTCACTATGGATATTGTATTTTATTATTATTTTATTTTGTTTTATTTTATTTTGCACTATGGCTATTTTATGTTATTTTTTTTATGTTTTTGAATTTTTTCACTATGGATATTTTATTTTATTTTGTACTATGGCTATTTTATTATTATTTTATTTTATTACTTTATTTTGCACTATGGCTATTTTATTATTATTTTATTTTATTACTTTATTTTGCACTATGGCTATTTTATTATTATTTTATTTTATTACTTTATTTTGCACTATGGCTATTTTATTTTATTTTGTACTATGGCTATTTTATTATTATTTTATTTATTACTTTATTTTGCACTATGGCTATTTTATTATTATTTTATTTTATTACTTTATTTTGCGCTATGGCTATTTTATTTTATTTTATACTATCGCTATTTAATTCTATTTTATTTGACTATTATTTTATTTTATTATTGTATTGTTATTTTATTCTGCGCTATGACCGTTTTATCCTGAATGATTGATTAAAGGTGTGTATTATTTGGCTTTGCATGTCGTGTGCTGACCGCTGATGGAGGGATGCCAGTGCACGTGACTGATGCTCTTCTCTTTGCTGAAGTGCAGGTCCATGAACGACTGATACTCCTTCAGCTGAGTCTCCGTCTTCCCCGTCGGCACACCGTCGTCCTCACACAGGGCCGTCCAGTCGTCACAGAACGCGTCTGAGAGGAGATTCTGCTGCAGGGACACTTCAAACCTGACACGCGCAGAGAAGAGCGTAACATTTAAGAAATGTTTTGGAAATATAAAGCAATTTTGAATTTGAATTTGAGAGAACAACTGGAACCAAATGTTATGGCATTGCCACATTCAGAGAAGAGAGAAGTGAGTTCAGAATAACCTGACCTGATCGCCACAGATGTGATGAAGTTCTTCAGGCTCTCTGATCGCAGCTGATGTTCTCTCTCCTCAGGACTGAACTCTCGGGGTTCGTACTGCGTGCACATGTTCTTTGGGTGCTTCCTGTAACACGTGACCATCTCTCAGCGCATCATGCCAATCATAGAAAATGCGGACGATATGTGACTCTGGATCACAGAACCAGTCTCAGGTCGAGCGGGGATATCTGTGGCAATAGCCAATAACACACTGACTGTATGGGTCACAATTATCCATTTTTCTTTTATACCAAAAATCATTAGGATATTAAGTTAAGATCATGTTCCATGAAGATATTTTGTAAATATATAAAACATGTATTTCTGTGAGTGAATGCTGCACAATCGCCAACATAAATGCACAACTTTAAAGGAGATTTTCTCAATGTTTAGATTTTTTTGCACCCTCAGATTCCAGATTTTCAATAGTTGTGTCTCAGCCAAATATTGTCCTGATTTATTCAGCCTTCAGATGATGTATAAATCTCAATATCAAAAACTTGACCCTTGAGACTGGTTTTGCGGTGCAGGGTGCTAGTGTGTGAGTGTGTTGAGGTGTGTGTACCACAGTGTTTGCGTGGACGAGTGTGTGGTGTCTCTGGAGGCCTGAACGCTCGTGCTTCTCTCCATCTGTGTGATGCTGAAGCTCTTGTCCTCGTATGATGGACACTCCACGTATCCGTCATTCCCGTCGGAGAAACACACCGGAGCGCCACAGTGCCGCATCAGAGGAGACATCTTATACCTGAGCTGGAGAGAGAGAGAGAGAGAGAGAGTGTGTGAGTGAGTGAGAGAGAGAGAGAGAGAGAGAGAGAGAGAGAGAGAGAGAGAGAGCAAGAGAGAGAGAGCAAGAGAGAGAGAGAGTGTGTGAGTGAGTGAGAGAGAGAGAGAGAGAGAGAGAGAGAGAGAGAGAGAGAGAGAGAGAGAGAGAGAGTGAGAGAGAGAGAGAGAGAGAGAGAGAGAGAGAGTGAGAGAGAGAGGTGAGAGTGTGAGAGTGTGTGAGTGAGTGAGAGAGAGAGAGAGAGAGTGAGAGAGAGAGAGAGAGAGAGAGAGAGAGAGAGAGAGAGAGAGAGAGAGAGAGAGAGAGAGAGAGAGAGAGAGAGAGGAGCCGACGTGCACCGACGTGCCCTTCCACGTGATCCACGGGAATAATGTGGAACTCTCCAGAAGCTGTGCACTCATCCCTAATGTTCATCTCGCCCATCACAAAGACATACAGCCTCATCATATGTATGACCACGTACATCTCAACAAGCAAGGAGTGAAAGTCTTCGCCAGAGTGCTGAAAAGCACAGCCCTTGGAAACACAACAAGAAACAGAAACTTCGATAACAAAAGAAGCTCTCAGCCACCGAGAAGCCCTCGTCCTCCAGCAGAGCCCAGACCGGCCCCCGGGCCTCCATCACAACACAAGAGCTACACAACACCGAGAAGCCCTCGTCCTCCAGCAGAGCCCAGACCGGCCCCCGGACCTCCATCACAACACAAGAGCTACACAACACCGAGAAGCCCTCGTCCTCCAGCAGAGCCCAGACCGGCCACCGGCCCTCCATCACAACACAAGAGCTACACAACACCGAGAAGCCCTCGTCCTCCAGCAGAGCCCAGACCGGCCCCCGGACCTCCATCACAACACAAGAGCTACACAACACCGAGAAGCCCTCGTCCTCCAGCAGAGCCCAGACCGGCCACCGGACCTCCATCACAACACAAGAGCTACACAACACCGAGAAGCCCTCGTCCTCCAGCAGAGCCCAGACCGGCCACCGGACCTCCATCACAACACAAGAGCTACACAGCGGCCGCCCAACAACCCCAGAACCCTGCAGCCGCTGAACTCAACCAGATAAGGCATCTGCTGAACATCATCTGCTCCAGACTGAGGACATAGCCTGCATAACACACACACACACACACACACACACACATTATAGAAGAACCTACTCATGAAATCTTTTAAAATCAGTTGTTGGAATATACAAGGTCTGCACTCTTCTACTTTTGGTAATAAGACTGCAGACCAAGACTTACTCAGCAGTGTAAGAGATATGGACATCTGTATCTTTCATGAGACGTGGTGTCGTAGTAATGAGACTTTACATTGCCCAATAGGATATAAGGAAATTATAGTTCCTTCATCAAAAAATTCTAAAATAAAATGTGGCCGAGACTCAGGTGGAATACTCATATGGCACAAAGACGATTTAAAACATTCGATTAAAATTGCTAAAAGTGGAAAATCTTCTATTTGGCTTGAAGTGAAATCCATCATACCACAGTCTAATCTTTACCTCTGTGCCATCTATATCCCACCTCACGACTCTCCCTATTACGAAGAGGACAGCTTCCCAACATTACAGGCGGACATCTTACACTTTCAGTCCAGAGGAAACGTCCTCGTCTGCGGAGACTTAAACGCCAGAACAGGGCGAGAAATTGATTATGTAAATATTGTAGATAATGACCACATCCTCAGTGACACCACGTTTCATTCCTCATTGAATATCACACAGAGAAACAGCTATGATAATTCAGTGAACATTAATGGAAAACAAATGTTAAAACTCTGTAAAGGTTTAGGACTCTACATCATCAATGGCAGAACTCGTGGAGATACATTAGGTAGATTCACTTACTGCTCCAGATTAGGAACCAGTGTGGTGGATTATTCAATAACAGATATTGACCCAAGCTTTATTAATGCCTTCACAGTCAGACCTCAGCTCCCGATCTCCGATCACTGCCAAACTGTGCTTTATCTGAAACCCCCGTGTGAAATAACTAAAACTTCTCCACTCGAATCTGAAAAACTGTTTCCTCTGAAACCCAAACTTAAATGGAATCAATCCAACTCAGAACAATTCAAAGAAAATATGAACAGTCCAACTATATCAAAAATGCTGGATGAATTTATGTCCACTGATTTCACTTTAGATATTAATGGAATAAATTTAGCAACAAAAAACTTAAATTACATATTCAAAACATTGATGACTCTATCTAACATTAAACAGCAAAGCACACATAAAACAAACCAACAGAGAATGAGAAAGGATGTGTGGTTCGATGATGAATGTGCCGGTCTCAGGAAAGAGTTGAGGAGACTCTCTAACCAAAAGCACAAGGATCCGTCCAGCCAGACATCACGGCTTTCTTATTCAGACTGTCTGCAGAATTACAAAAGACTTTTGTGGAACAAAAGAGAAAAATATTTTAAAACCAAAATTGATGAAATTGATGACTCGGTAGATCAAAACACTTTCTGGAATCTTTATAAAAAACTTGAAAAACCCAAACTAGAGATGTCACTCCAGAATGGCACAATTTGGAAATCTTACTTTGAAAATTTGTATCGAAAAATTGCACCAGCTGACCTTAATCAACCCCAGAGTAAACTAAAGAAAACTCTAGAAGACATGGAGAAAACAATAAAAAATTATCAAAATCCATTAGATAAATCCATAACAATATCTGAAATATGAGAACATATTAAAAATCTTAAATTAAAGAAAGCATGTGGACAAGATCACATAAGTAACGAAATGCTTAAACTCAGCAGTCCCAGCATGATTCAAACTCTAGCCAAACTATTTAATCTGGTGTTGTGGTCCGGAAGCGTCCCTGAGAGCTGGCCTGAGGGACTCATCACACCCATATTCAAGAAAGGAGATCGATTCCACCCCAATAGCTATCGCGGCATCAGTGTGGGCAGTGCTTTAGGAAAACTGTTCTGCAGGATCATAAACACACGCATTGTCTCACACATCTCATCACACAACATCTTAAATAAAGCACAGATTGGCTTTCTACCAAAACACCGCACGTCCGACCACATCTATTCCCTCCACACTCTCATCAACGAAAACATCAAGGGCAAACAAAGGAAAATATTTGCATGTTTTGTAGACTTTAAAAAAGCATTCGATTCAATTTGGCATGATGGTCTACTGTACAAAATCCTAAAAATTGGCATTGGCGGAAAAACTTTTGATTTAATAAAATCTCTATACAGCAACAGCAAAAGTGCGGTGAAAATCAGGAACCACAGAAGCGGGTTCTTCCAGCAGGGCCGTGGAGTGAGTGTGTGTGTGTGTGTGTGTGTTCTTCCAGCAGGGCCGTGGAGTGAGTGTGTGTGTGTGTGTGTGTGTTCTTCCAGCAGGGCCGTGGAGTGAGTGTGTGTGTGTGTGTGTGTGTTCTTCCAGCAGGGCCGTGGAGTGAGTGTGTGTGTGTGTGTGTGTGTTCTTCCAGCAGGGCCGTGGAGTGAGTGTGTGTGTGTGTGTGTGTGTGTGTGTGTGTGTGTGTGTTCTTCCAGCAGGGCCGTGGAGTGAGTGTGTGTGTGTGTGTGTGTGTTCTTCCAGCAGGGCCGTGGAGTGAGTGTGTGTGTGTGTGTGTGTGTTCTTCCAGCAGGGCCGTGGAGTGAGTGTGTGTGTGTGTGTGTGTGTGTGTGTGTGTGTGTTCTTCCAGCAGGGCCGTGTAGTGAGTGTGTGTGTGTGTGTTCTTCCAGCAGGGCCGTGGAGTGAGTGTGTGTGTGTGTGTGTGTGTGTGTTCTTCCAGCAGGGCCGTGGAGTGAGTGTGTGTGTGTGTGTGTGTGTTCTTCCAGCAGGGCCGTGGAGTGAGTGTGTGTGTGTGTGTGTGTGTTCTTCCAGCAGGGCCGTGGAGTGAGTGTGTGTGTGTGTGTGTTCTTCCAGCAGGGCCGTGGAGTGAGTGTGTGTGTGTGTGTGTGTTCTTCCAGCAGGGCCGTGGAGTGAGTGTGTGTGTGTGTGTGTGTGTTCTTCCAGCAGGGCCGTGGAGTGAGTGTGTGTGTGTGTGTGTGTGTTCTTCCAGCAGGGCCGTGGAGTGAGTGTGTGTGTGTGTGTGTGTGTGTGTGTGTGTGTGTGTGTTCTTCCAGCAGGGCCGTGTAGTGAGTGTGTGTGTGTGTGTTCTTCCAGCAGGGCCGTGGAGTGAGTGTGTGTGTGTGTGTGTGTGTTCTTCCAGCAGGGCCGTGGAGTGAGTGTGTGTGTGTGTGTGTGTGTTCTTCCAGCAGGGCCGTGGAGTGAGTGTGTGTGTGTGTGTGTGTGTTCTTCCAGCAGGGCCGTGGAGTGAGTGTGTGTGTGTGTGTGTGTTCTTCCAGCAGGGCCGTGGAGTGTGTGTGTGTGTGTGTGTGTGTGTGTGTGTGTGTGTGTGTTCTTCCAGCAGGGCCGTGGAGTGTGTGTGTGTGTGTGTGTGTGTGTGTGTTCTTCCAGCAGGGCCGTGGAGTGTGTGTGTGTGTGTGTGTGTGTGTGTGTGTGTGTGTGTGTTCTTCCAGCAGGGCCATGGAGTGAGGCAGGGCTGCAGTCTGAGCCCGACTCTATTCAACATCTACATCAATGATCTGGCATCAGCGCTGGAGAGCTCCACTGTGCCCGGCCTCACTCTACACCACACACAGGCCAGGGGTCAGGGGTCAGAGGTCAGATGTCTGCTGTACGCGGATGATCTGGTCCTGCTGTCCCGCACACCAGAAGGCCTTCAGCAGAGCCTGTCCCTGCTGGAACAATACTGTCACGACTGGGCCCTGACAGTCAATCTGGACAAAACCAGAGTCATGGTGTTCCAGAAGAAGGCCAGATCTCAGGAACACAAACACCAGTTCCTGTATAAAGGCCAGGTCCTGCAGCACAGCACGAGCTATAGCTATCTGTGTGTGTGTGTGTGTGTGTGTGTGTGTAAGGCCAGGTCCTGCAGCACAGCACGAGCTATAGCTATCTGTGTGTGTGTGTGTGTGTGTGTGTGTGTGTGTGTGTGTGTAAGGCCAGGTCCTGCAGCACAGCACGAGCTATAGCTATCTGTGTGTGTGTGTGTGTGTGTGTGTGTGTGTGTGTGTGTGTAAGGCCAGGTCCTGCAGCACAGCACGAGCTATAGCTATCTGTGTGTGTGTGTGTGTGTGTGTGTGTAAGGCCAGGTCCTGCAGCACAGCACGAGCTATAGCTATCTGGGCATCGACATCAGCGCTTCGGGACGCTTCGGTCTGGCTGTTAAAAAAATTTTTAAGCAGAGTGAAATATTTAAATTTTAATAATGAGAAACTGGGATCTATGTTTTGTAGTATGTTTTTTACACTACTACTCTTTTCCACCATTGCACTACCGGTACGTGTGGTGTCTAAAACTGTTTACACTGATCAGCTGTGCTTCAAGCACTCAAGCAATTACGTGGATCAGGGAAAAAACTGTTTTCAATTTGATCCTCTCCCGGTATTTATCCGTGCGGGAAGTTTTCATCAAAACTTATTCGGCTATCATGCAATTTATTCATCTGTTTTGAGTTATGGACGCGCTGTGATATGCAAACAGACCGTCAGACAACGGAGAACTGGTGCGTCTACTCGAAAGACTCATGGTTTCTTGCTTATCTTACTGCTGCTTTGCGGGGATGTTCAATTAAATCCGGGACCAGTTTACCCAGGAATAAAGCAGGACTCTGGAGTTGAGCCTCACTTGGCAACAACAGTGAAGGGTGTGCCTGGGGATTTCCTGTAGATCTACCTGGCCTCCCGAACAATGAAGTGAGTTTAATCAACAACGTACTCAATGCTCCAAGGTATGACACTTCTACACTACTTTCTAGTCATTCTACAAGAGTAAAAGAAACACCAATGTATCATGGAAACGCTTCCTCGTGCCGAAATCCTGCAGTAAGAAGGCAGACATTATGTAAGATATTTCAGACTGCTAATCATGCGAAGGTCCTATGGGATCCGAAAGTGAAACCGAGAGGACTTTTTGGCGGTCATTTGAATGTAAGAAGCATTGTTGCAAAGAGCAAACAGTTGTCTCATTTATTATCCAATTCAAACTTGGACTTCCTTTGTATCTCTGAAACGTGGTTGCAGCAATCATCATCTTCTAGTGTATTTAATATGCCTGGATATCAATGTTTCAGACGGGATAGATCTTCTGGAAGGGGAGGGGGAGTGTTCATTTATGTTAAAGATAGCATTAAGTGTGAACGTCTCATGTTTAACTCCGCTAATGATTTAGAATTTGTGGGGTTGAAAATGATTCTATCTCCTCAAATGTCATTTATTGTTTTATGTGTATATAGGCCCCCTTCTGCTAACAATACATTCTATGATCAACTTACAGGAATTTTAAAAGAATGTAATCCTAACAAAGAAATAATTCTTATGGGTGATTTTAATTTGAATTGGGAAGATAAATTAAAGAGGAAAAAATTGAAAACTGTGGCAGATAAATTTAATCTAAATCAGTTAATTAAAGGGCCAACTAGAATTGCTAAATCTTCAAAGACGCAGTTAGATTTAATATTTACTAATAAACCTGAAAGGATAATCAAGAGTTATAATTTGATCACTGGGTTATCTGATCACAATTTAACCTTAGTTGCACGGAAACTAACGAAAAACAGATTTAAAAATAATATAAACCCCTACTAATGTTTTTCATTGTATACCTAAAGGAAAATTAGTAGCATTTGATGAAGCAATAGCAGATCTAGAGTGGAATGATATTTTATCCTCCAAGGATATAGATTACGGTTGTAATACATTTTATAATAGAATTACTTCTGTAAGAGAGAAATTTACTGTTGGTGTTCAGAAAAAATTCAAGCATAAGAATGTTTTACCGTGGTTCAATGTGAATTTATGGAAGCTGATGAAGAGTAGGGATTCAGCATTTAAGAAAGCTATTAGGACTGGAAGAGACATTGATAGGCTTTGTTACAAGGGTCTGCGTAACAAAGTTATTCGAGAGCTGAGAGTAGCCAAATCCAATTATTATCTTCATCTAATGAATGAGGCTAAAGGGAATAGTAAGCTAATTTGGAAAAACATAAATACTCTTTTACGAAGGAACCAAATTTTATAGGAGATATTAAACTTAAAATTAAGGGAAAGTTAATTGAAGATGATTGTGCCATTGCTACTTTTTTTAATAATTTTTTTATGGACTCCGTTAAAGAATTAGGGGATATGTTTTCAAAAAGGGAAATAAATATTAGTCCAATTGAGGATGTATGTAAAAGTTTTAATCTAATGAAGACAAATGAAACGCAAGTTAATAACGTTATTAGCTCATTGAAAAATTCAAAATGTAAAGATGCTCATTATTTGGATACTATGTTTGTTAAAACTCACAAAGATAGTTTAACCTCACTCATTTAATTAATTTGTCATTTAAAGGTAGTGTTTTTCCTACTGCGTGGAAAAAAGCTATTGTTACTCCTATTTTTAAATCTGGAGACCATTATAACGTTAGTAACTACAGACCCATAAGCATTCTGCCAGTACTCTCAAAGGTTGCAGAGAAGATTGTTTTTGAACAGCTGACATCCCATCTTAACACCACTGAGTTTGGCCTACATTGTATGCAGTTTGGTTTCAGAGTAAATCATTCTACTGAAACAGCTACTTTACATTTAATAGAGCAAATAAAATCTAAAGTTGACAAAGGAGGATTTGTTGGGGCTATATTTTTAGATCTATGTAAGGCCTTTGATACCGTTAATCATACAGTTCTCCTTTCTAAATTGTCTACATTTCAATTTTCACCTGAAGCTTTGGCATGGGTATCCTCATACTTACTAAATAGAGAACAATGTGTAAAAATTAAAGGGGTTAAGTCCTGTGATCTGCATTATACAATGGGTGTACCCCAAGGATCAGTACTAGGTCCCTTACTATTTAGTTTGTATATTAATGATCTTCCGAAACAGTGTGAAGGGATACAAGTACAAATGTATGCTGATGATACTGTTATTTTTATACATGCGAAAACAGCAGAATTAGCGGCTGAGAAGTTAAAAGCTGCTACAGAAAAGATTACACAGTGGCTGGAACAGTCATGTCTTAGCCTAAACATCAGTAAAACAAAAGGACTTTTTTTTCTCTAAAACAAATGTTAAATCTCCTGATGTTGAGATTTTTATTAACGGTGAAAAGATAGAAATAGTAAATGAGCTCAATTATCTTGGTATAATATTGGACTCAAATCTCAGTTTTAAAAAACATGTAAAGAAAATGGTGAGGAATATTAAATATAATATGGCAAACTTTAGACAAATTAGACAATGTCTTTCTTTTGATGTAGCTAAGGCTTTTTTGCAAGCTACAATCTTTTCTCACACGTCTTACTGTTTGACATGTTGGGGTCAAGCGGGTGAAACTGTTATTAAACCCTTAAAATCTCTATGTAAACAGACATTAAACATTTTAGATAAAAAACCTAACCATTTTCATTTTTGTAGGATCATAGAGAAACATAATTTTCTAAACTTTGACAATTTTAGATATTCAAGTTTGTGTATGGTTCATAAAATCCTAAACGGTCTGGCTCCTTCTGTATTACGTGACTTTATTAATCTTCGCTGTGAAACCTCTGTGAGATCTACCAGACAATCACTTATGATGAGTAATTGTCTGGTTCCTTTTCGTCGTTCCGCATTTGGACTATCATCTTTTGCAGTGAAAGCCACTAATCAGTGGAATGCCCTACCAGAGGACATAAAAGGGTGTAAAGCTCATGGTCTTTTTAAATTGAAGTTAAAATCTTTTTTAAAATTGAACCAATTATGTAACCATTGAGATTGTTGTAGTTAAATTGATTGACTGATTTATTTATTTATGTTTTTTATGGCCTTGACAGTGTGTATGTATGTATTTATTGTATGTGAACATAGGTATTGTCTGTGTAATGTTTTGTTAGCTTTGTCCTGTCTGGGGGACTACGGATGAAAAATAGCCTTTGGCTAAATCCGGTACAATACATGAAATGGAAATTTTATGTTAAAAATTGTGCATGGTCCCTTCATAAATAAATAAATAAAAAATAAAATAAAAACACTCAGTGAAAAGGCTCGGTGGGCTTTTTATGCTATAAAGTCACGATGCGGGCACTTAAAATTACCCATTAAAACCTGGATCAAATTATATAATTCAATAATAAAACCAATTATTTTATATGGATGTGAAATTTGGGGACCAGTACAAAATTTTAAAAATTGGGATAAAACACCAGTAGAAAAATTACAATTGGAAATTGCCAAAAATATTTTAGGGGTTCACCGAA